>NC_049214.1:1824608-1857108 GCF_013347855.1 Anguilla anguilla | reverse complement strand
CCCCCCCCCCCCAAAAAAAGAGGCGTCCCGTTCAGTGGATGTCCCGACAGACTTCCCGGCGGTTCCGCACCGTTGCGGTGGGGTCCGTGTTTGGGGTCGGCGCCCTTCTGCAGGTGAACGTCGGCGTGCACCGCCACCTCGCCCTTCTTCGGCGCTTTGACGTACTTCTGAGGGAGCGGCGGGAACTCTGCCGAGCGGAACAGAGAGGAAGAGAGCAGCGGCGGCGGCGGCGGTTAGCTCGCCTGGCGGGTTTTCAGGTACCAACACGTCCGCCAACACGCCACGCCGCGACACGGCCCCTCCCATTCTTTCACTGCAGACACGCGATCGCAATCACGCTCTGACAGTAAACTGTGCATCGGGAGGTATTACACAACGCTCAAAAGCTTTTTCACTGGGACACAGAAACAAACCGTCAATATTTCAGTAAGAAGCAGCTATAAAACATCACTGCTAACTTAAAATACATAAAAACCTATTGTGTGTTAAGGAAACGTAGGAAGGGGTAAATGGTAAATGGACTGCTGAGCAACACAAAGCGCTTTACAATTGATGCCTCTATTCACCAGAGCAATTAGGGGTTAGGTGACTTGCTCAGGGACACTTCGACACGCCCAGCGTGGGGATCGAACCGGCAACCCTCCGACTGCCAGACAAGCGCTCTTACCTCCTGAGCTCTGTCGCCCTAGGGGCGCATTCTCATACCACTGCTTCTACCCAACACTTATTTAACAAATTTGCTAATGTTTCCTCATTTTTTGAAGTCTATTATACTATTAAATTTCAGTGCCTATTGAAGCTACGAGGCATGAGAATGGGGAACTAACACCCTCATACCCTCACTGCTCAAACTTCCTCCTGGCCCTTGGAATGAAAACACGGAGCAACGCTAACGTAGTTCCACGTTATCGGGTTTCCGCCTCGTCACGGTAGTCCTCCTTCTCAGCTCGGCCATTACTGAGCACACCGAACCGTTTGTTTTCCCAAACTAACGTCTCCGGGTAAGCGAAAGGTGAAAAGATAGAGAGAGAGAGAGAGAGGAAGTGCGGAGAGATCAGTGTGTTTATTTACGGGGGCTCTGACTCCACACACGCGTACGGGACGCTCACCCGCAGGTTTTTCGTAATCGGGGGTTTGGGACCCGGAGCTGCTGCTCTCCGACAGCTTCTGCCTCCTCTTCCTCACCACCCCGTCCAGGTCCGAGAAATTCGCTGAGAAGTCCTGCGGAGACCGGAGGGACATGCTCTTACTGGCCAACAGGGGGCACTGTGTCCCACAGCCGCAAGCACAGGCCCACACCAGGCCTTAACCTCACAACACAAACACATTTTTACACCCCCCCCTAGTCTGGAGTCCCCAATCGGCCGTGGGCCTGTCCCGAAGCCTCAGTGTTCTTCCATCAGTTTTGGGCAGTGTACACTCCCCTACAGACCCACGGGAAGGCGTGCTGTAACCCGCCACTAGTCTACAGCACCATGGTTACCGCACAAACACACAGGCTTGCTAGCCAGGGGGCGCTAGAGAGGGAGATGGGGCGGGGACACCCTGCTGACTGATAAACACTGTCACCCGGCAACGGCCCCTCAGCTCAGACAGACCCACAGAAATACAAAAAACTGAGCTCCCCCCCCCCCCCCCCCCCTTCTAATTTCAGAGGAGGTAGAGACAGCCGTTTCAGGAAAGAGTCTAGTAAAAGAGCCTCTCTATGCGCACATACGGAGCAGAAGGGGGGTGTGATTTGGGGGAGGGGGGGGGGGGGCAGTACTGACCAGCTGCAGGGACGCTGGCCGTTCCGATCTGAAGCTGCTCTCTGTGGAGGACGGCTTCGAATCGTGTCCCATCTTCTCCGCCTGGAATATCCAGAAACAGAAGATTACTTACGCTCAGCTTTGGAACAACGAGCTGTCTGTCTGAGGTATAAAACACGATCTGAAGTATTAAATGGTAAATGTAGCGTTTTCTTTTTGAACCAAAATCCCACAGTGAAATGACAGGTAAAATAAAATCACATTAAATTTGTAAAACCCTACGGAAGGGTCAGCAGTCCTGGTCCTGGAGAGCCACAAACTCTTTTTGTTTTCACCTTAAAATCAGCACCCAGTTCAGGCCCAAGTGTCCAGGTGAAGTGAGTTAACGGAGTTAACTGCCATGAACTGCTTTAACTGATTAACTGAGTGCTGACTAACAGCAAAAACCAGCGGATCCCCAGAGCCCTCCAAGACCAGGGTTTAATAAGGGGAAATGAAAAATAATAATAATAATGAACAGTGCTGACTCAGCACACCTGAACACCCTCTGGTGAATTTCTCCAGTGAAATTAGAGAGGGTTGCGCAACCGCCTGTACTGATTTATCACGAGCACGTTTTGAGATAAGAATCTAAGAGTGAGTCTAGGAACAAGGATTCCCAGTCCACAGCTTGGCAGCAAACAGCCAGTCAGCAGCACGTAACCATCATCTTCCTCCCCCCCGCCCCCCCCCCCATCAACTCAAAATGAAGGTTTAGCGAACAGCAATAGACTAGTGGAGCACAGCGACAGACAGATAAATAAAATAAGACTCCACTCAGGTTTAAAAAGGCGATGTTCACAGGTCAGCCTCCCTCAGATGTCAAAAAAGGCCCAGAGGAGTGTGGGTGAGCAGAGGACCCGAGAGGATACCTACCTCCAGGTGAGGGCAGACGGATTTCAGGAACTTGTAGGTGGTGTCCCGGGACAGGAAGGACACGAACACGTGCTGCGGACACACATGTTCAAAACAACCCCGGGTCAGAAACGCAGGCGAGGTTACCGTGAACAAACAAACAAACAAACAACCAAACGAACAAACAAACAAACAAACAAACAAACGACCAAACAAACAAACGACCAAACGAACAAACAAACAAACAAACAAACAAACGACCAAACAAACAAACGACCAAACGAACAAACAAACAAACAAACAAACAAACGACCAAACGACCAAACAAACAAACGACCAAACAAACAAACAAACAAACAAACAAACAAACAAACGAACAAACGAACAAACGAACAAACGAACAAACGAACAAACGAACAAACGAACAAACGAACAAACAAACAAACAAACAAACAAACGACCAATCGACCAAACGAACAATCGATCGAATGGGCTGCTTACCCGCTCGTCCGCTGTGGCGATCACCAGAGCGTTTGGCACCAAAATGGCTGTTTTGGTTTTTTTAATCAGGGTCACAGACAGCACGGGAATCACAATCTGTTTGGGGGGGGGGGGGGGGACAAAACAAGGAAGTCATCTCAGGGTATTAAACTGCGGCCTTTCATTAAAATCCCTGGCAAAAAAATAAATAAAATTCCGGAAACGACCGGGAATTCTTCAGAGCCGCTGCAAAGCCGTACCTTTATACCCCTTCCGAAGACTTTGGAATGGAAACAGATCCAGTTGTCGGAGACGTACAGCTTTCCGTGAAAAAGCATGTCCTTCTGCAAGGCGCACGTGTAACCTAGGGGCAGACGTGGGATTTAGGACAGAGTCGCTGAGGTCAGGGATTCTCCGGCCCGCAAATCAGTGTTTACCCTGGAAACACAGTCATCCTGGCCATTCAGCACATTTCCCCCCAAAGTCAATCATGAGCAAAGCAAAGCCGCCCGTTTGGCGTCTGCACACAACATACGAAACACAACACTGTCGTGATGGAAACTACTGCAAAATGGCTTCCATTACATTTTTTTTTTTTTTTTTTTTTTTTTTAAAGGAGTACCATGGTGATTTTCACACTTTCTCGGTTTTATGTGCTATTTGCACAAGAGGCATTGAAGAAACACAACGAGCAAAGTATTAAATATGTCCGTTCTGTATTTTTGGAGAAATATGTGTTTTAAATTCATCGTCCTATTTTCAACCGGTTGAGAAAGTTGTCATTTTGCTACGTCACGAATACAGTAACCACTCCCATTCCCACGCCCCGTAAAGAAATTTGACAGGACACACCGTCCTGCTGTTCAGACAATGCAAATATTTGACTAACGTTAGGTTCACTTAAATTTAGATTATTTCTGGTTATATTCATTTAGCTAGCTAGCTAACGTTAGCTAGCTAGGAGGTTTGCTTTCATAAGGCAATGTTATCGATAACGTTAGCTTGCTAGTTTGCTTTTATGAGGACGTTATAGTTGTACTTTTATCTTAACTTGGCTAGCTAGATAGCAAAATTATAATTGGATATAAGTCAACGTCCTTACCTTAGCTATCTATCGATACTTGATATACTACTAAGCTGGCTAGCTTTTGAAAAGTCTCCCAAAGAGAGCGCGTATCATGGGGGTAGCTATGGTAACGGGGCACGGTCTGTCAATCATAGCTAACTGACAGTTCTCATTACCACGCCCAGACGGTTCGGGTGAATTTTTATAGTGGGAAATTTAGGCTTAGAAAAATACGTTTTAAAGTACATTGAAATTACTAAAGAATAAAAAAATTATGCACATTTGTTTTGTTGTTGCCTGAAGACAACTGGGAAGTGTCACGTTCAACCACCATGGTACTCCTTTAAACAAGAGGTTTTCACAGAAGCACCCCATTTAATAGTGATCCAGTGCCTCTGCAATGAGAATCATGAGCTGTGAAGTGACATTGTCATCTTTGTGTTGGTGGCAATTACTCCGAGTTCTGCCACATTGCATCAAGACAGTCTTTCAGTCCGGCCTTCCTTTGACCGTGAAAACACTCTCGGCGCAGAAGGAAGGCAAAACAGAAACCGCTCAATAATCTGGAGAAGCAGCTCGGCACATGCGCCCCTGGGTAGCTTTAAAAAAATAAAATAAAAAATCCTTGAACTTACTCTGTTTCAGCAGTTCCTCTTTGCTGATCTCCTTGAAAAGCTTGTGGTACTGGCCGTTCGTCTTGGACTGTAAGGAGAAAAAACCCTCCGTAAATGACTGGGGCAAAGGGGGCAATTTACGCTGCCAGATCCGATTCATTAGAGGGGTTCAAAGGGTTTGGTAAACATCTGTGGAAATCTCAGGGCTTGTCCAAGCTCCTCAGTGTCTTCGGTACACTGAGTACATCACTTCAGTACATGCTCACGCACTCAGGCAGCTGCACTAAATTAAGAGCAGCGATTGTGGAGTCCAAATCACTCTTAATGTCTTCTTTAAATTGAGCACAGTCACAGGGATGGTTGATTGAGGCTTCACTCTTGATGTTAAGTGGAAAACTCCAACTTACACCCCCCCCCCGCCCCGCCCCGCCCCGCCACCACCCACGCCGCCCAGCCCCAAATTTCTAAGCACAGGGCTGTCAGGTGATTTCCCGAAGACCACATTTAGGACAAATCACCCCAGAGGTCTAAAATGGGTGCTAACCTCGTGCTAATCTGAAATTCGGTGAAGCCTGCTTGGGTCTGTTAACCACCCCCCAAACCTAAACCCAAACCCCAACCCATTTCCCAACAGAGCCTACCCCCCCGCCACCCCCAACCAGGACCTGTGAGACCAATGCCAGTGATCTTTCTTTGCGCAGAACACCTTAATTAAAAGTGTGAATGTGGGGAGTCATTATTTCTGCAGTGCGAACCTGGCTAGACTGGGCCTTTTTCCCCTCCGCCTTGGCTTCAGTATCACTGGGATTTTGCAGCAGAGGCGTCTGGTCTATAACCTTTGACCTAAGAAGAAAAAAACAACAACAAAAAAAAACAAGACAAAAAAGTCAACATATGGCACTGATTCCATAGCTGGAATAATATTTAAAATATTAAAGGTTCCCATCAAACAGGCATAAACAGCTATACGCATGCTTTGCATGGTAATATCAAATGGCAGGACAAGGTCACCCAGTTTAACATATGACACAACTAAGGTTATTTCATATCAAAAACTGCATTTAACAAAACATTCAACAAAAACGAGTAACTCCTTTTCAAATATATAACCTTCCTGCTCGCTTGATAAGCAATCGTGCTTGCTTTTCTCTGTTGTCCTTGTTTTTTTAATTTTTTTATTTAAATTTTATTTTAAGTAAAAAATTTAAATTTAATTTAAGTTCGCACCACCCTGGGAAGGCTTGGATGGACGCACACGACAAACAGAAGCAGACGGAAATGAAAACCAAAACCATAAACATTAAAACCACAGAAGGTGAACACGCCCTAAAACGCACTTACAAAAAAGATTGGGAGTCTGCACTATGGAAAAACATTAGCGTCATCACCACAACTGTCATCAAGTGAGCGAGTTATACGTTGGACTATGGAAATTCCTCTTAAACTTCCAAAGAAGTTCAGTAAAAAAAGAACTGACTACTAGTAAATATCCACACCCTCCTTGTGCAGTTCTGACAGTTACAGACTTCTAAGCACCGGGATACAACCAATGTCACACCACCGGGGGAAAAAGAAACCCTAAACTGGATTGCTGCAGAGCGTCTTTTGTTTGGTGCCGGCTACGTGCGCTTCATCTGACCACAACCGAAAGTCGGTTGGGCCGAGCTCCAGAATCCAAACAGCGGGACCGCAACGTAAACACGGCCCGAATCACACGGCGGACTAGGCCGTTAAAACGGGCCTTTAAATAGCCGCCTCTTATTTTGGCTCCCGCAGGTGCAGCCATTCGGAGACGGGAAATCAACATTACTCACTGTGCAGATAAAAAACCCCGAGACCACGTTCAACAAACAAAGCCTGCCGTCCATTAGTAAATATCGCGTGTGAAAGAACACCTGCTTCAGTAACGCATTTAAAAGACAATATGTTTTCCTTGATGTGGCTCTCTACTCCACAGTTCTAGATTTGTAAAAATTCACGTGTGGTTAAAGTGCAGATACTCAGCTTTTATTAAAGGGTGTTTTTTTAAAAATACATTTTGGTTTCACCATGTAGAAATTACAGCACTCAGTACCCCCACTTCAGGGCACCATTTTGGGACAAATGGCTTCACAGTTGTTTCTGATTAGTCAGGTGTGTTCCGTTGCTTCCTCAGTGCAGGTATAAGAGAGCCTTCAGTATCTCATCTTGATTCTAGGCTTTTGAGTGCCAAAAATAAAGCTTTAATACAGCACAGAGTTAAAGCTTTGGCCTGCAGGCCTTCATCGGAACAGTAAGTGTGCACCGTTCATTCGCCCAGTTAAAAAGGCTAGCGTAGACGTCCACAGGTGCATGTGCCTGACAGGTGTTACGTGCGACCTCCCTATAGGCCATATTCTCCATGGCCTTTTCAAATACTCTAAGTGCTGGAGTGTAAACACAGAAAATAAAAAACAAGACAATACATCGTGTGACCTCCACCCAACTGATTTCAACAGAAAGAAAACAGAACGGGTAAGTTATAGATTAACCTATACACGCAAACACTAACAACAGACAAAGTCGCAGTAGCCATAATTATACAAAACAGAGAAATGGTTTTATGTCAAACTCCATAAGCTCATGAGTAACGTTTATATATACAGCATCATACTGCACTCCCACCCCAGGCACGTGTGTGCATTGTATGTATAGGGGGGTGGCAGTGTAGTATAAAGGGAAAGGAACTGGTCTTGTAAAAGGTCACAGGTTCAAATCCCAGGTTGGGCACTGCCGCTGTACCCTTGAGCAAGGTACCTAACCTGGATTGCTTCAGTATAAATCCAGCTGTATAAATGGATGCAATATAAATGTTGTGTAAGTCATTCTGTAATGTATAGGAGAACTACACCTTATGACCTATAGGCTTTCATTTAATATCCCCAAAAGAGTACTAATGAAGGACTGTACCTGAGATGAGCAGTCTAAAGAGTCATTGTTAAGACCATTGTCAGGAGACCAGGTGTCCAGGCCTGCTTTCCCATAGCATAGTTAGACAAACGGTTCAGCACAAACATTGAGGCTTTGTTTGAACAGACCTGCACGTACTGTAGCTCTGGGCAGAGCACGCTCACGGCTCTTAGCTTTTTGAAGCTCTGTAGGTTCAAAAAGCCACACACAGGGGAATGTCATGCTTGGATTTTGAACGGGTTTCACGCAATCCCAGAGTCAGTTAATTTCCTAGAAATTCACCTGTGGACGGCACCACTATAAGCGCGCTGGCTCCGTCCACGCCTACAGGTAGCCCGCGGCAGCGTCTCACCTCTTAAGTGACGGCTTCCTCCGAACCTCCGGAGCATCCGATTCGGTGTCCGGCGCTGGCAGCGGGTCGGTACCCGGTTTTCCGTTTCTCTTAGCTCGATCCTCTCCGCCATTCTCTGGATCAGAACTGGAGACGTGCGTAAGAAACCACGAGCAAGGCCTCGGTTAAAAGCAGGTGTCTACTGCAACCCAGGTGCTGGAGAGCCACACGAGCAAGCTGATTTTTTTTTTCTCGCCTTAACATTAGCAACCATTTCAGACCCAAAAAAACAGGTGACCTATTTGTGTCACTAACAGCTTCAGTATGGCCAATTAAGTGATGAGCAGGCCTAATAATGGAAATCAGAACACCCCGCGGCTATCCAGGACATGGGCTGCAGACCCCTGATTAAAACAAACAATTGTCAAAGAGGTGACGATGGCAATGAATTGGACGCATTTGACACAATGCCTTGCAGGACATGGCAATGACAAACCTATTGTATAGGTTGACGATGAGTTATGGGACAGACGCAAGATTTTCTTGAGTCTTGTTGAAACGGTATAAGAAGCTAACTTGAGTGTCTTAACACTCGCAAAAGCTCACGTCCATTTGGGACGCAGAATGCGATGACACAAAAACACTGTCCACACCTTGCAGTTATATTTGTTTTTTTCTGCTTGACTTATTTTTCAGAGCCCAGAATCCCGGTTGTTAATGTGTGTTAAGCATACAAGAACTAGCCTACCTAACTCAGTGCTGTAGCCTAAATGCACGACAAGGTGACGTTGATAAGATAACTGGACTTGGAGAGTATGAGGCAAACTTATTTGCAAGCCAGCTGCATTAGTAAACCTTCTAGGCTAATCGGTACCAACCATACTTAGTTTTCATTCGTAATATTTAATTTAGCAAACCATCCAAACAGCTGGTATAGAATACGTGATCAACTTCTGAGTATCAACTCTTAAGTTGATCACGTAGCCTAGGTCACGGACTTCAAAGTGTCTACGGTACGTCATATAACTAACATATTACACATGTAAAGCCAAACGAATATCTTGTTTAAAACAAATAAACAATCTCAAAGAAATTATAAATTGTATTTCATTTATGCACGCCAAATATGACAAACTAAACATAAAGCTCCTTGTTCAGATAAATCGTATTAAGACATTAACTAGCTCACTTGCAGACAAGTTTAAACACCTCATAGTTTAAAAAATACACATCATTAAATTAGCCTACAGTGCATAAAACGCACAGAACGTCTGCTTGTGCGCCCCGGGGAAAAAATCAGCGAGGCAGAAACGCGAAGTAGCCATATAACGTCACAAACATTACTATAAGAAAATAGCTGTTCAAAAAATAATAATAACAACAAAACCAATGCTTTGCAAGCTAGCCACGTAAAAAGTAACTGCTTGGGCCTTCGTCAACGGTCAGCTAACAGCTAACGAATATCAGCTAGTTTATCATTAAAACTTACTTCGACTGTGTCGTTTTTACGTCTTTCTTGGCGAATTTAATCGACTTGACTTCTTCTGGCGTAGTTTGTGGAGTCAAAAAGCTCGTCGACGGCTCGGTGATGAGTACCATCTTGCTCCGGACTTCCCCGGAGTTTGAGACTCAGTCATTCGCTTCCCGTTCCCTATCTCTGTGGGAAAAGCAAACCGCAGTGGGGCTGGGATTTACACCGCCCCGAGGCGAGGATAATTTGGCAGGCAGGCCCGACTCAGGAAACTTGTACACGGCGAGAAGACATGGGGAGGGAAGAAGAGAGACTGCCGATAACACGTGTTTTGTGTTTTTATCAGCGAAATGACTGAGCGGCTAACTAGGCTAAATTCCACGATTTGGCTGTGATTAATTTAGTAGCCTACAAGTCTAACGTTATATCGATATCTCAAGATGTAGCTGATGTCATTCGCTATTCATTCAGACAACCCGTTATACAGGTTTCACAATACATGTTATCACAGGCAGTTAACTTTTCAAATCGTCTCGCATCTTGGGAGCTAACAAGACTGACTTAGCTGACATAAAAAATACATTAAAAAAGGAGTTGGCTGATCAGGATATAACTTTAAAGTTAATTATTTTTTGCAATGGACGCTAATATACAATGTTAGAATATCAGTCATCGCCGTGTAACAGCGATTGCACGATAGTTTCCTGATCTGGCTTGTGTAATTAAAACGTAGACCTATAATTACTGAAGTAGATACACTGACCCAACGCAAACTGTGAACCAGAAGAGACCTGAATACCTTGTAGCTATACAGAGATACTGAATTACCACAATGCGTGCCGCACCCGTTTTATTTAATTGAGTTAGCTGCAGTCAGATAAAGTTCTGCCGTTTCGACGGTAGGTACTGGTCTACGTATGAGCACGAAGGTTTATGTTCCAGTCTAAAATTAACATTTTTGATGAGCGCTAGGCTCCAAGTAGCTACACTGATTCGCTCCACAGCAGTGAAACAGCAGAACAGGACCAACATCAACATCTAGCAAAAACATGTTATTTCTCTTCTTAAAAGTTAGGTAGCTCGTAGACATGATTCTCTTTTTGGGTTTATAATTATATTTAGAGTTTAGGGGTGTGTCCGTCAGTGCACTACAGACATGCTACAGATAGGGGGCGAAAACAAGGACACCTTATCCTTGGATCGAGGGGGGCCCAGGATACGTGTGTAGGAGGCGAACTATTTTTAAATTGTTACTAAATATGTTAGGGGGTTTGATAGCTGCGGCCCTGACTTCACAGGTGAATCACAAGCTATATAAAGTCGTAAGGTGTACAAGCACTAGGAGGAAAACAACAGGGTAGCCTGTAGAGAAGGAGTGTCTTGGTGTTCATGTTTGTCATCAGCAAACACAGATTTGTCCGCTCACTGTATATACAGGTACGCACAATAGCAATAGCCCCCCCCCCCCCCAAAAAAAAAAAGTCATGTCAGCTCCAGGGTGGGGTGCTGTGGTGGGGCCTTCGAAGCCTGAACTCTGCACGTGTAAGGGCATACTATCCCAGTTACAGACTACATGGACGAAAGTATCTGGACACCCGAACACCACCCCCATATGTGCTTGTTGAACAGCTCATTCCAAAACCATGGGCTTTAATATGGAGTACCACCCCCCCTTTGCTGCTATAACAGCTTCACCCTTCTGGGAAGACTTTCCACTAGATTTTGGAACATGGCTGCGGGGATTCGCTTCCATTCAGCCACAAGAGCATTAGTGATGTTGGGCACTGATGTTGGGCAGTAAGGACTGGCCTGCAGTCAGCGTTCCAACTGATCCCAAAAGCGTTGGATGGGGTTGAGGTCAGGGTTGTGTGCAGGCCTGTTAAGTTCGGCAAATAATTTTGTGCATGGGAGTCATGCTGAACCGAGGCAAGGGCCTTCCACAAAGTTGGAAGCGCACAATTCTCTAGAACAGTGGTCTCCAACCCTGGTCCTGGAGAGCTACAGGGTCTGTTGTTTTTCATAGTGCATCTGCAGTTCATGAATCGATCAGAGCAGTTGATTACACAGTTAACTCAATTGGGTGCTGATTTTAAGGTGAAAACAAAAACCAGCAGACCCTGTAGCTCTCCAGGACCAGGGTTGGAGACCACCACTGTAGCATTAAGATTTCCCTTCACAGGAATTAAGGGGCCTAGCCCGAAGCATGAAAAACAGCCCCAGACTATTTTTCCTTGATCCACGATTTTTATGCACTACGTGCTTCAGCACTTGGCGGTCCCGTTCTGTGAGCTTGTGTAGCCTACCGCTTCACTGCTGAGCTGTTGTTGCTCCTAGACATTTCCACTTCACAATAACAGCACTTACAGTTGTCTGGGGCAGCTCTAGCAGGGCAGAAATTTAATGAACTGACTTGTTGGAAAGGTGGCATCATATGACAGTGCCACGTTGAAAGCCACTGATCTCTTCAGTACGACCCATTCTACTGCCAATGTTTGCGTATGGAGATTGGATGGCTGTGTGTTTGATTTTCCGCACCTGCTAGCCAGGGGTGGGGCTGAAGTAGGAACAAAAGGATGGTACTGTAGATACAGGACACGGAGGAAGAGGGAGTTTGTTGACGCTAGCATATTAGCTGCTTCTCTCTGGTCAGAGCACGAGGTCATGCGCTCAAACCAAAAGGAATTAGCATACAGCGAAAGGGCTCGTCTCATTGCCTTGGTCGTGTGGACGATCCTGCTGAAGTTCTGACCCAGTTCTGGCCTGGTCCTCAGGTCCAGCTCCCAGTGGGACTGCATAAAGGATTGTGAGAAACAGGAGTGCTCTCATGTGTGCAGGTTAAGGGGGGGCTGGGGGCTGGGGGCTGGGGGCTGGGGCCTCCCCCCCAGCAGCTGAAATGCCATCCTGGCATGACTGCAATCTGACCTCCCTCCCTCCATGGAAAACTCGAAAAATGTACCTTCCTTTCCTCCACTACCACCTCGTCTTCTCCGTGCCCCGTTAACCCATCTTTGTGTCCTCCCTCCAGTGTCCCAATATTGGAGGAGACAAGCGAAGCGAACAGAACTGTTTTGGCGAAACAACTTGAAACTTGTCTCCTCTCCTCCTTTCCTCCCCATACTCCTGGGTAGGAGACGAGTGGTAATGGGAGATTTGAGGAAAGGAGATGAGGAGTGAAGAGTAATGGGACCTTCCTGAATTCCACACATCCCCTTTTCCTTATAGATACGAAGGAGCTCATTTGAGGAAAGAGAGCTGAGGGAAGGTTAATGCAGAAGCACAAGAGTGCCACCTTGTGGTCAAACAGCAAATAGCATCAAGGTTCCAGATTGGCATGCAGAACTTCTTTTTTTTTGTTCATACTAGTGTTATATTTGCAACTGGACGTTTACTGTGTCCTGCTCTGGGACACTTCACAAATACAGGAAAAGATTATGTTTCGATAATGACTATTGGTGACCTGTTGGCTAGTGAGCGATGAGAAGTTTATTCAACATTAACCCAAGGAAGCTCAGGATGTTTTAGCCCACGGCTGCCCAGTCCTGCTCCTGAAGATCTACCGTCCTGTAGGTTTTCATTTCAACCCTAATTTGGCACACCCGATTCTAATAATTAGCAGCTCAACAAGAACTAGAGCTGTGGAATGAGGTGTGCTTTGTAAGCGTTGGATTGAAAACTTCTCGGACTTAGATCTCCAGAAACAGGGTTTGGCAGTCCTGCTCTAGCTGTTGAATGAGGTGCGCTTTGTTAGGATTAAAGTGATAACTTACGGGACGGTAGATCTCCAGGAACAGTGTTGGGCAGCCTGAATTAACAAAAAAAAAAAAGTTAGAGTCTAATAAGGAAGCTGCAACTGAAAAATATTAGAAACATTTTATGTTATGAATATAAACATTTTAATTCATAAAAACATCTGCCTTAAATTGAGAATTTTTCTTCAGTCATAAGGACGCTGATAATGCTAAAGTCACACGACTGATTAAAACAGTTGATTCGAGTTGAGAGCCGATTAATGTTTGTTGATTTACATCACTATCAGCTGTAGGCAATCTCATAATTGTGTAATTTCTCAATTTACCGACAGATGGGGACAAAGTCTGTAATGATTGCTATGGGCCAGTTCACTCCGTTGAAATTCAGAGTTCAGTCGCAGCTGCCTTTGACGCAGCAGATTTGGGATGTTGTCCCTTTGCTGGTGTTATTGATTTCAGTTATAATGCTTAATCAGCCAGTTTGTACTACATTTAATTAATGAGGCAGCAGCAACCAGTTCAAGTGGCACGAGGTGAGTTATAATTAAAATGAATTAAAAAATAACACCATGCACGTGTTTCCGTAATCTACTCTATTATTATTTCATCATCCATCAGTGTCTCATTAGTAAAATTTGAATTTAAAACTCAGTCAGTGGTCCTGTTTTGAAGCAAAAACCCCAAACTGACCTTTGACTTCAAGAATTCAAGAATGAAATTAATCTGCTACACCGTGAATGCTGATGTGTTTGTTCATATTTTTTATTTGGTCAGAATGTGATGATTCCAAGGACATTAAAAACAAACCATGAAATGCATAATCCATAACGAACACTGCAAATGAACTGCAGTACCAGTGCCTCTTTTAAATGTCACATGTCCAGTTGTAGAACTTCTTCTCCACCACAACGTGGTGCTGTTGCACGTCTTAGCAAGCACAATTACTCTTAAGACAAAGAAAAAAAAAAGTAAGACCGCGAAGAAGGGGAAAATAAGTCTGTCATAGTTCATTAAGTATCCAGGGAACAATGCTGAAACTGGCAACGCGAGCTGTGCTAGGCTGGACAGCCATTAATCATGGCTGACAAGAAACTAGGGTTGGGGTGGGGTGGGGTGGGGTGGGGTGGGGTGGGTGGGTGGGTGGGGGAGCCTGGCCACCACTCAGAGGTGTGGGCGGGTAGCCCGCGGTCCGCTGCGGCTCAGTTGGAGCTGAAACACTCCGCATTGCACAGTCATAGTTGCTAACACTTAACCCGCAGAAATAATAACGGAGAAGGTGGAAAGACAGGGTTTATTTTTTAGTAACGTTTTTTTTTCTCTTGAGGAATGTGTACATGTGTACTTTTTTCGCGACCGATTCTTTTCTGGGCCACCCCTGCGCTGTGATGTTACGTGCGAAACCAGCTGCTCAGAAGCCGCTGGCATCTCCAGGCTGCCCTGCTGTTGCTCCGCGGTCGGTGTGAGACGCTCTGAAGCACGCGCCTCGGTTGCGTTTGTGCTCAAATCAGCGTCCTCGCGGTTATCGAACCGCTAGTGTGCCAGAACCGTTAGAGCAACAGAAATATCACACTCAAAGGTCTGGAAAACATTTATGCTGTTCACCAGTGTATGAACTGACTTGCCAATATGCAATTTGAACATGCTCAGTCACTATATTCGTACAAACTGGATCTGTCACCAAATGGGGCAGAGAGAGTGGGGGGGGGGAGAGAGATGAAGAGGGGTTCTCTGTCTCTCCACTCTCTCTCTCTCTCTCTCTCTCTATAGGAGCAGGTAGAGCTCATGGTAACGATGGTTCAGGCAGAGACACAGCAGGGCGGGTGAAAAAGCGAAGGAGAGAGCGAGAGGGGGAGAGAGAGAGGGGTAAGAACGGGTCTGTGGCTGTGGGAGATTGAAGCCCTGTTAAGTGCTTTGCTTGAAAGCATGTCTGGCCTCATTAGCTGTCAGTTGTAACAATACTGAACTGGCAGCGTAGAGCACTTGGAGTCTCGCAGCCATAAATCACTGTGTGACAGGTCTGTGACGGGGCTGGGAACCAGTGCACTTGTGTGCGGTACTGCACTCAGTCTGTCACGCTTACACTGCACAGTCCTCGCACTGCTGGGAAACCACAGACACACACACACACGTGCATGCACACACATACACACACACACATGCACACATAAATACACGTGCATGCACACGCATTCATACACATACACACTCACACACACGCAGACACACGCACGCACACATGCACACACACACATGCACGCACAAAAGCACCCCATACTAGCTCCCATCCCAGGCTCCTGATGGGCAGTTGGGTGGCTGACTCTCGCTGAGCTGAAGGAACAGGCCTCATTAATCACCTCCCCTGACAGTCAAACAAGGAGGCCATGACTGAGCACTCTAATTCTGCCCCTTTTACCCCTGTTCTCCCTTATCTGCCCCTTCTACCCCTGCTGTCCCTAATTCTGCCCCTTCTACCCCTGCTGTCCCTTGTCTGCCCCTTCTACCCCTGCTGTCCCTAATTCTGCCCCTTCTGCCCCTGCTCTCCATAATTTTGCCCCTTCTACTGCCTTTCCTACTCCATGCCATCCCTCTCCCTCTCTCTCTCTCTCTCCCTCCCCCCCCTCTCTCTCTGACGCTCTCTCCCTCTCTCTCTCTTTCTCTCTCCCTCCCCCCCCTCTCTCTCTGACGCTCTCTCTCTCCCTCTCCCCTCTCTCTCTCTCTCTGACGCTCTCTCTCTCCTACTTCTCTCCTTTCTCTTTCCCCTGTGATTTATGAGTTGTGTCCTTGTATTTTCGTTTTGTCAGTAATCTGACCTTCCGGTCCGGTCTCCCTGTTCATCTCCTCCTTCGTCTTCCTCATTATCATCTGCTCTTAGTTTCGGCTTCTGAGCTCTTCCTCCTCCTCCTCCTCTCTCTGCTGATTAATTAAAAAACTGCAGACTGTCCTCTTTCAGCCAGACTGCGCAATCCTGCGTCCCCAAACGCCGTCCACTCTTTCATTCTGTTCATCCATCTTCTTCCCACTGACTACTCTCTGCGTGAAATAAAAAAAATCTTCCTAACGCCTGTACGGAATTAACCTTTTGCTAATTTCCATTTACGCCCCCCCCCCCCCCCCCCCCCCCTCGTTCTGATAACAGCCCCCCGATGCCGTCGTTCAGGCGAGCGGCTTCCTGTTCCTCCTGCCCCAGGTGGGCTTTTGCTCTTCCGCTGCCGAAACCTGGCAGGTGCGCCCCGGATTCCGGACTGGAGTCCGCCCTAGCGGAACGGTCCGGCCGGGGGTCAGAGAGCCTTTCTCCTTCCCCCTCGCTCAGAGTCATCCATTTTGGGCTCGGGCGACACCCTGTTGACTCCTGCAGTCCTGGCAGGTAATTACGCTGCTGGCAGGTCTCTGCTGCTGAAACTGAGGGATTGAGCTGTGAGTTATTGGATTCTTCCCTCGTTTCTCATCTTAACATCCCCCCCCCCACCCCAACCCCCCCCCCCAGACCCTTCTATTATCACCTGTAGCCTGACCTCAGGGATGTGATGGGGATCCTAATGCAGAATCTTTCACAAAGGACTGTGTTATTCTTCTTTTTTTTTTTTCTTTTTTTTTTACCTGTGAGGCGAGATCAGTCTTCTGCAGTTACATCAAAGCACAATGTTCACACTGTAGGCTTTGCTACCAATACATGTAGAGCTCTGTAATACCAAAAAAATAAATAAATACATAAATATACAAAAAGAAAAAAACCCTAACAACAAAAAATGACAGAAAACTGAAGCAATAAAAGGACATGCGCATATATAAATTAAATTTTAAAAAATCACCATCAGATCCATAGTTTCTGTTTGTAATTCACAGGCACTGAAGCAGACAGCTATGAGACGGAAGTAGGACCCATTCTGCAGAATTCATTGCTGTTCACTTGGGGTCCTAGTTCTCTCTGCAGGGCGGTAGTATCCAGGGCAGCGCCTGGAATTCAAACCCAAAGTTCCAAACCCAGTGTCTCATCCCATTTTTACCATTATTCTCTCTTTGGTATATAAAGTAAAAAAGAATGTCACAGGTACTGTGTGATTATCTCAGCATTATCTTTTCAAAGCACCATTAAATGTCACATTTTGTAGATCCTTTCTGGTTTGTAAATTGTAAAATCTTTTACTCACAGTATTATGGCTGGCATTATCTTGTGCCTTGATCAAATACTTTTAAATTCTTTAATATGTACTTGAGACAAATCAGTATTATCAATCCTGCCCCATAATTTGCTTTACTGTTTTAACTCAACACAAAAAACCAAGTTAGAACCACTCAACTCCCTTCCATCCTTCTCCCTCTCATTCTCTCTCCCTCTCTCACTAGGTTTCTACGAACTATGCTGTAATTTGCTTTTTACCGATACCACAACATTACACAGAAAAGCACACACACACGCACACACCCACTCACACACACGTCCTGCCATAAATCACTGGACAGAATCGTGTCTGCCAGTTAGACTAAACAAGAGCGTTTGTGGGGATTTGTTCTCCACCATTAATCATCCTGACAGCTCGAAAAACACATTTCCCCTTTAATGAGTAGATTTGGATAATCCAGCCTGTTTCCTTTTCGGCTCCTTGCTCCCTCCCCCTCTCTTTTTTTTACCCAGTAAAACAGTCCAGAACTTGGAACAAGAAAAAGAGAAAGAGAGAGAGAGAGATCCACGTTATAAAGTGGAATTAAGAAAGTAGAAATGATCACAGCTTCTGAAGAATGTGACCACAAACACAAACCTTTTGTAAATAGATGTTTTTTTTAAACCGCCTGCATCTTCCCCAGGACGACTGTATCTGAAGCTCACGCACCCTTCTGGAACATTCCACCACCAATGGATGCCTTCCATGCCACGGGCCACACAGAACTGGAGCACTGACATTACTAACAGACACTCCTATGTCCATTATCCAGAGTGTGATTTTATTTTCACATATTTGTACATAGGATCCATTTTACACAGCTGGATAATATTTACTGAAGCGATTCAGGTTGAGCAGCTCACTCAAGGGTACAACGGCCAGTGTCCGTCCTGGGAGTCAAACCTGCAACCTTTCAGGTTACACAGCCAGTTCCCTACCCATAACGCTACACCGCTGCTTACATCACAGGGAAGAGAAGCATCGCTTTCCCCGAGGGCTGCCTGTGGCCTGTGTGGACGGAGGCTGTAGCAGTAATCCACCCCACCTCTAGAGGGAGCAAACCCGCTGCCGGTGGGATGCAGCGTACGCTCGAACCCGCCATGTCTCAGCCCGCCAGGCCCGGCCAGTGCTGTAGCGCTTAGCGCAAGCGAGCGGCGCATTTGGGGTTTGGAAAGCAGAACCCCGCTCGATATCGGCTGCTGGCGCCATGGCGACCCCACTCTGCCGAGCGCTAATGGTAGCAAAGAGGATCAGGGGGTCAGATGCTGTATGGGAGCTGGCACAGGTGGGCACAGGCCGTTATGCTGACTCCAGAGAAAAGCTGTTAGAAATGCATGGAGGGAAAAACGGGCTCAGCAGTCCTGTCCAGGCTATTAAGGAAGTGGAGTCTAAGATGGAGTCCGTAGTGCTGACAGAACGAGTGTGCTTTTGGGTCCAGATCAACACTGTGCCGACAGGCTCTGAGTCCGGCGTGTTTTCGGGTTCAGATCAAGCCGCACTGACTGACAGACTCTGGAATGTGTCTGTTCCTGGGCTGAGATTAATGCTGTGCGGACAGACGGACTCTGAAATGAGTGTTTTTGGGTTCAGATTAACACCTCACCGATTCGTGAACTTGCGTGTTTTCGGGGGTACAGACTTACGCCACCCTGACCGATGATATCTCTGGAATTAATGTGTTTTGCAAGCTTTTAAATTTCTATTTTTAGAAAAAGTTACAGAAACGAAGAAAGCAGAAATGCTTGGACGCTGTAGTGTTGTGCGAGCGTGCCAGCGCGGGGTTGCAGTGTTGTGCCAGCGTGGGGTTGCAGTGTTGTGCGAGCGTGCCAGCGTGGGGTTGCAGTGTTGAGCCAGCGTGGGGTTGCAGTGTTGTGCGAGCGTGCCAGCGCGGGTCAGACAGTGTAATTGTGTTCGGTTGACACGCAGGCCATTGCGAGAGCAGAAACGCTAAAGGAGAGAGCGACAGAAGGAGCGTGGTCAGGAACGCGGAGGGCTGCCATTTCCTCGCCAAGGCACGTTTCTCCGTGAGCGGCTCGGCGCGGCGGTGTGCGAGAGCTGACAGGCTCAGCGGCTCCTCCCCCAGAGCGCCAGAAAATCGCTCCCAGCTGGGCTCCTGTGCGTCAGCGTTAGCGTTAGCGACAGCGTCAGCCACGCATTGGGCAGACCGCGGCCGGTGCATTAGTGTGCATTAGTGCTAGCATTAGCATTGGGCAGACCGTGCCCAGCCATGCGGCCTGTGCATTAGGGTTAGCATTAGTGTTAGCATTAGCATTGGGCAGACCATGCCCAGCCAAGCAGCCTGTGCATTAGGGTTAGCATTAGTGTTAGCGTTAGCATAGAGCAGACCGTGCCCAGCCAAGCAGCCTGTGCATTAGTGTTAGCATTAGTGTTAGTATTAGCATTGGGCAGACCACGCCCAGCCAAGCAGCCCGTGCATTAGGGTTAGCATTAGTGTTAGCGTTAGCTTTAGTATTAGCGATAGCCGCATATTGGGCAGACCGTGCCCAGCCAAGCAGCCCGTTCATTAGCGTTAGCATTAGCGACACGCCATAATTGCGTAGGCCCTCGAGTGCACCATTAGCTGGTGCAATGGCATGTCGCGGGGGCGGGAGGATGGGCGGGGGGGTCAGGGCTGGAGATTTGGATGGTAGACAAAGGAAAGAGGGAAGGAAGGAGGGAGTGGTGGAGGCAGTATAATTTACTGAGTTTAGCCAATTTACTATGGATTCCAAAGTGATTCAGCCTGTCCTGCAGAGCCTTTTTTTTGGGAGGGGGGGGGGGGGTGATTGTTTCAGAGGCATGTGCTGCGTTTGGTGGGATGGGGAAGCAGGGGCGGAAAACCCGAAATGTTCCAGTTTGCATGATTTTAAAAAAATTATGTGAGATGGTAGATTTATCTCTTGCATTACTTTACCATGTGGTCACTGGCAGGAAAGAGAGAAGAAGAAAGAGAGAGAAAGGGGGAGCGGGGAGGGAGGAGGGGAGTCAGTGCCAGGCTTATCACTCATAAACGTTAAAAAAAATCACCTTGCGAAATTGTGGAATTACTCGGTATTGGTTGCTATGGCGGCTTCCATGAACAGACAGGCAAACTCTTCCATCTGTCTCTGATTTTGGTAGAATTTTAGCGGTTGATGGTACCACAGACAATCCAGCAGAAGTCTTCTTGTTGCTAGCTTCATGGAGCCCTCGTTCAGGGGTTCAGAAGAGTTCCGCTGCTAGCAGATTCTCTTTCTCCTAGCCAATCCGGTCACTCGGTTTTTGGAGAGTAACAGACAGGAGGTAACAAGCCTCTTACTCTTAACAAGAGGACATTAACCCTTTAAGGTGTGGATGAAAATGACCATCGTTAGGAACACACCGAAGTTACAGGGCGGGACAATTTATCACTCCATTAACATGCAAGATCACAAATATGTAGTTAGCACGTTCTTAACTGAACATTCTAACGCTGATGTAACAATCACTGCTGGTGACAGAAAGCTGTGGAGTTCTAGAACACTGACACTCTTCAAAGGGTTAATGACCCAGAATGCAGCAGTTTTACAGTCAGTGGCTACTTGAACAGTGAGCTGCTGTGCACCTCCAACAATCTCCACCAACCAGGTTCCTTCGAACAGCCTGTTCCCTCAAATTCTTTCGGGCCTTCCTGGGACAGCAGGAAATGAGTGGAGTGGAGTGTTGGTTTGTGTGTCCCGGATCACGCCACATAGAGTTTCTCAGCGCTTGTACTTATATTACGAACCTATAGGTGGCGACAGCAGCCATGACATCTTATCCCTCTGAAAGTTTTTATGAAAATCTGGAGTTCTCTTGCGGCATACAGTAGCAGAAGTTTGTTTTGGTCGACCACATAAAGCTGCCATCAGTTGCATGCAGTTCTTACAAAGTGAATGATTAAACAAAATGAAATAAAATGAGCAACATCAGCTAGGCAGAGAAAGCATGTTCTAATGTACTGCACACACTGAACAGGCTCTCTCAAGATTTAGGCCTAAATCTGTCACATTCACTATTATAAACTTCTTTCTTTCATACACACACACACACACACCCACACACACACACACACGCATGCACAAACAAACGCACACACCCACACACACACACATATGCCCACACATGCACACACACATGTGCATTTGTGGGTCTGCGTCACAGTCTGCTAGCCTGTTTGTCAGTCGGTCGGTCGGTCGGTCGGTCGGTCGGTCGGTCGGTCGGTCGGTCGGTCGGTCAGTCAGTCAGTCTGTCTGTATGTCTGTCTGTATGTCTGTCTGTCTGTCTGTCAGTCTGTCTGTATGTCTGTCTGTCTGTCTGTGTCGGATTGCCCCCCAGTAGAGATGGCGCTCATCCTGTACAACGGTGATAAATCCCCACACTCTGACCCAAAGCCACACAACACCCCGGCAACATGATGCAGTCGCCATGGCGCAGAGAAGATGTCACTGCCTCGGCCAGGAAGCCTCACCACGTCGCCGTGGGAACGTCCTGGGAAGCAGACACATCTCCCGTTACAGGCTGTAACCCAGCAGAGCTGCCAGAGGGCCTAGCAAGGGCCTGAGAAGGCCCGACGTTGAGCTAGCGCCCCCTGCAGGTCCGCGCCTGCACTGAGCCGCTAATTATCCATCGGTCCCCATTAGTCGACACGAGTCAGTCTTGCTCAGAGACTCTGAGGTTTGTCATGCTGACAACAACAAGGCAGTCCGGAGCAACACGCACCGCGCCGCGAAGCCGATCGAAGAGCGAGGAGCATCCGTACGCGAACGCGGCGAGTATAAATAGCACCACCGATCCGGCAGTTACGAGGCCAGCTTTCCTCTCCTGCGATAGAAATATGACTCAGCGCGATTAAAGTAATTAAATCCTGCTATGACACGCCCCAACGGGTCACTGCTCAAGAGCACAGCACTCAGCTAAATGCATCCTCAAGGGCTCGGGGAGTAGATGTGAAAGGGAACTGAGCATTAGACAGAAGACTCTGCAGGAAACCTGCTTGCTATTTTATTATAACTACACCTTTTACTTATCAGACATCTTTTTTAATTCCCATGGAGGCTTAACCTGGTTTATCTTATTTTGGACACACCATCCACTCATACAGCTAGATATTTCCTGAAGAAATTTGGGTTGAGTACTTGGTTAACCTTTTTAATCACAAGCAGGTGATTAGACTGTTAACAGAACGTTCTGATGCTGATGTCACAATCACCACCGGCAATTAAATGCAACAGAGTTCTAGAACACTGACATCTCAGAATTTTGGGGGGGAAAAAAACATTTCATGGATAGGAAAAAAAAGGGCCTTGCATTAGCAAAGATTTGAACCTGCAACATTCTGACTGGAAGCCCGGTTCCCCTAATCACCCCCCCTGCTGATGGGGCTTCTGCATAAGCCCTGTGCCCCAGCACTGTCAGTTGTGCCCCTTGGGGCAGGGTCAGAGGTGAGAGGCGCTCTCCTGAGCGGTCATTAAAGGCACAATGCACTGAGCCTGTGTGGCCACGCCCCCATATGAATGAGGACAAACAGGATTGGGGGGGGGGGGGTGAGGCGGCGTCTCCTGTTCCTGACGGAGAGAAAGGGGTAAAGATGAGAGGAGCTGGCAGGTGTCCCTTGCGCTCCGGCAGACAGGGACACGCTCGGACGAAACCACAGACGCACAAATGACACCCACGAGCATCAATCACCCTGCGACAAAAGAGTCTGCCACACTCACACACACACACACGCATACACACACATACACACTCACACTCACACACACACACACACACACATACGCACAAACACGCACACTCACACACGCACAAACACTCACACTCACACACACACGCACACTCACACACACACACACATACGCACAAACACGTACACTCACACACGCACAAACACTCACACTCACACACACACGCACACTCACACACACACGTACACACACACACGCACACACACCCATACACACTCACACTCACACACACATATGCACAAACACGCACACTCACACATGCACAAACACTCACACACTCACACTCACACACACACACACAAACACTCACACTCACACTCACACACATGCATACACACACATACACTTATCTTTAAAAATAACCCCAACCATTATTTCACAATGATGTTTAAAACTTTCTATGTTAGAGTGCAGAAGAAACAGGACACCGTTAGCTCAGACGGCTTGCGGTTACAAAACGTAAACGTTCGTCTTTACCCAACTCCAACTCTCCCGGCACTGCTGACTGCCCCGTTTGTACCAACGACCTGTCAGCTCGTTATCTTAAAAGCCGGATCTTGCGGCTGCTGTCAGCTCGAGTTCACCTTGAATTACCGTCAAGTGTCGAGTGCGAAAGAACACTGTTGCCACGACGACAGAAAACAAGCATCTAGCAGCGGCACGGAGGACAGGTGACGGACGCGCAGATCGATAACGTCCGTCCCCGGAGAAGCGCGCGCGCGCGCTGCGACGCAGCACTCCGCTGTCTGAGCGCGAGACGGAAAGCCACAACATCCGCACTAAATAACGGCCACCGACATTAATGCGCAAGGTTATTGTTTGCGATCTCACGTCATTAAATCTTTAAATGGGAAAGTTCAGTTTAGGATAATCCGTACCCGGGACCTCACCAGCTTTTACACGAAGATACAGCTAATCTATTTTCGATGGCTACACATTCCAAAACCTTTAAAGATGTAAAAAGACAGCTTGTAAATATAATTATCATCATTTATTAAGTAAAATACGACACCCCCCCCCTCACCTTTTTTCAAAAGGACACCACTGCCATCTGGGTTTTTAAACTTTAATTACTTTAATCACCATCTCCTGACCAAATGCCTGTTCACTCAAATACATTACAAAAAATATTACATCTCATTTTTTGCTTTTTGCTCTTCATTAGCTTTACACTTAAAAAATAAGAGAGTTAAAGACCTCCCACCCCATGGAAAAGGCTGAACTGCAAGAAAACAAGCAGAAGAAAAGGGGCAGAGGAGAGTGGGGGGGGGGGGGGGGGGGACATTAAAAATCTGACTTTTTTGCAAAAAGAAAGAAAATGTATTCCTCGGTATACAAAGCTTGTAATGTCTGCATACCACAAAACCTTTATTTTGAAAAACAAAAAGAGTATAATCAGCAATATAATATTTATAATAGTAAGAATAATAATAATAATAATAATTAAGAACAATGCATTTGGATAATAAACTTTCTCCTCAGCTTGAAAGCCAAGCGCTCAGTAAAAAATAAATACAATGTTTTCAAGTCCGGGAGAAAAATGTGGAAGGACTACGAACTCCAGTCCCGCGTTCTCCGAACCCAGCCTGCATGCATCCAGGACTATCTGCCCCCATCCCCACCCCCCCCACGAACAGTGAGAGTCACCGCAATCCCTTTGGAGGTCGCTAGCTACACCCAGCTACAATCGCCCCGCTGTCCTCGATCCAATCACTGGGGCCCCTCGAGTGCAGAAAGGGGGGGGGCTTTAATGGACTCCCCGCGCAAGCAATCCATGGCGCAGCGTGTGTGTGATATCCCAGAGTCGCCCTCCACCGTTCCCCCGGCAACGCCACGGTATCCAAACGCAGCTCTCCGGCGTGCCCCCCCCTCCCTCCGGCGTGTCCCCCCCTCGCCCCTCCCGATTCATCAGGGGTACCCCAGCGCGGAGGCGGAGCCTAGCCTCTGGCCGTAGAGGGCGTACGGGGAGTAGAAGTGGCTGGAGGTGGGGAGGGAGGGGATGGGCAGGGAGGGGGCAGCGGGGAGGTGCATCTTGCCATAGGGGTGGTAGCGGGCCAGGCTGAGGCTGGGCGGAGCCCGCAGGGAGAAGGAGGAGGCCAGGGGGGCAGGGCTCCCCTGGGAGGGGAGGTGCAGGTGGCAGGAGGTGGCGGGGGAGGGGTAGGCGGAGAGGAGCTTGCCCCCGTCCGTGCCGGGGAGCGCGGTGTGCGTGCGGAGGTGAGCCAGCAGCTCCTCGGAGGAGCCAAAGCGCTTGTCGCACGGCCCCCCAGCGGAGACCCAGTTGCAGGCGTGGGGGAGGGGCTCGTTGGGCAGCATGAAGCCGTAGAGGGGGTGGGACAGCTGGGGGGGCACCCCGGACGACAGGGAGCCCGGGTGGAGCGAGTGCAGCGGGTGGGCGGGGTACACCAGGGGGAACCCCGATTTGAGGGGGGAGGAGGGGTCGTGGACGCAGGAGGAGCAGCCGCTGCCCCCCAGGTGGGGGGCGCTGGGGTAGGCGAGGCAGTAGGGGTCCCGGCACAGTCCCTGCATGAAGGAGGGGGGGGACGCCCCCGTCAGCGGGCTGGAGCTGGGGTGCTTCCCGGGGACCCCCACGCCCCCCCCGACCAGGCTGGCCTTGGCGTGGTCCAGGCCCGAGACGAACGGGGAGGGGTAGCCGGCGTACGCCCCCACGATGGAGCCGTGGTAGCCCATGCCCGAGGGGGGCAGGGGGAAGAGGGCGTGGCTCTGTTTGAAGGGGGACACGGGGGCCACGTGGCCGGGCTGGGGGGGCAGGGCGTCGGCCTTGCCCTCGGGGCGGGGGCTGGCGGCCGAGCTGCCGCTGCTGGCGTTGGCGCTGGCGCGGGCGTGGGCGGAGTTAGCGGCCTGGGCGCCGTCAGGGCTCGGCTTGCAGGACTCCGCCTCTTTTTTCGAGCCCCCGCCGCAGCTGTCCGAGCCGGCGGGGTCGGGGGCGCCGGGTTTGGGGTCCGTGTGAAGGGGCGGGGCCAGCGGGTGCTGGGTGTGGGGGGGGGACTGGGGGTGCAGGGGCGGCGACCCCGCTTTGGAGTTCGGAGAGACGGCGTGCGGGGGGAAGGACTGACACGGGGCCCCGCCCCCGGCCAACCGGAAACCGGGTTTGTCCGTGCCGCCGCTGGCCCCGCCCCCTTCCTTCCGACAGTCCCCGCCCACTTTGGAATAAGGCTTGAAGCTGGACTTGTCCTCCAGGGACGGGCGGGGCTCTCCGAGTTTGAGGGCGGGTCCGGAGGGGCGCGTCGAGGCCTCCTTGTCCGCCAGGCCGCCCGGCCCCAGCTTGGCGGTGGGAGGGGGGTCGGGCTTGCCGATCTGGGAACAGGTCTGAGCCAGTAAGGCCAGGGGGCTCTTTTTGGCATCCAGCTGCGGACATAACAGAAACAAAACAGGTGACCAAACTTTAACTGGCAACACACACTGACCACACCAATAACACACAGTTAGTGTTGATTCAACTCTAACAGAGTACAAATGAGTCCAGTAGGGACTGCATGCAAGAGTTTGCAAGAGTTAATTTAACACCGAAAATTTCACTGCACACTTGCAAAGGGGGTCTTCTTTCAAGGTGAGGATGCTCCCTGCATGTACTTGGAACATTACTGGAGGGGGGAGGCCTTATCACGTTTGTTGTTTCACCCTTTAAAGTGTTTGTTTTCTTCAAAAGTTTTCCTTTGTTACAACTCGAACGCAAGAACACAAAGCATGGGAACAGCTTGTCCGTATCACTGCGGGGAAACTGAGCCTGTTTCCAACTGGCTTTTCAACGGCCCTGGATGGGCCAGTCTTGTGCTGCGAGTCTGTCCTTAGCCCATCCAGACACATAGGATCAGAGGATCCGAGCTTTGTCTTCAGGTGTCACGAGCACAAATACGTGCTTAAATCTTGTGTTACTCAGGCTTCATTATGAACCAGGAAAAAAGTCTACAATTGGAGCAGTAAAAAACAACAACAACAACGTCGCATTACGAATTTCAGCAGCTACAAAAACAAGCATTGTAATTCCTAAAAAAGAAAAAAGTTTAGATTGAAATGAGACCATCGCGTCCATTTTAACTTTCAAACGGTTTATTCCTAAAGCTGTTGTTTCTCGTAACCTGCGAATCGAGCGAACTTTGGTTACCATGGTGCCTGTATTGGTTAGCATTAGTCTTCTGATGTCTTCCAGCCCACTGGGGAGGGGGGAGAGGGAAGGGGGGGTAATTGATGAATGTGCTCCGCGGCGTATAAATCCTCGTCTCTACTCTGGGGAGCGCCCGAAGGCCATAATTCATAATGATTCATACAATTTACTCGATAAAATATGCGCTGTGTAAAAATAGCTGAAATGGGAATTAACAGACAAAGCGAAGAACTATAAAACAAAGAAAAATAAGAAAGAAAAGTTATACCGATATAAGAAAGAAAGAAATACAAAACTTAGCTGATTTCCCTTTTTTTTAGCACATGAACTTTTTACGGGCCATTCAGCAACCTGACGAAATAGAGACTAAGATTGGCCCCGTGAGCCAAGGCAAATATAAAAGATAGGCCATTTAAACCAATGCTTTAAAATTTTAACTGTAGCCTACAGAAAGACTGTAACGGAAAGACTGCAGTGACTAATGGGTTGCTAATGCATAGACTATCAAACGTTTCAAAATAAAATACAAATTGTTAAAAATGTATTAAAACACAAACCACCATTTTACCACGGCTTCCTCAATGTCATAACGAGTCTAAAAACTAACATCAGCAATAATTATGACAATCGTAAACGTTTGCTTCGTGCATTGTGGAAAACAGACGCGGTGGAGCTATAGTCGATTTAAACGAGTTGTCACCGCGCTGAAAGCAGCGAGACTAGCCTATAGAAAAATAATCCTTAGTCACCACTTTATCTGATTCATAGTAAAAACATTTCTAGACCAAAACTATACCGCAAAAAAGCGAAGTGTACGTGCCATCACCCCTTTTAACTTGATGACACAGTATCACCCCTTTTACTTGATAACACTGATTAACATTATGGCACGGAATAACAATGGCGAGGAGCGCGACCTGCCCAGGCAGCCAACTGAGAGGGATAACTTGTGGAGATAACAGAAGGGAGTGGGACAGCGCAGAAAAGCAAAGAGAGTTCAGTTTGACGCACACGGGCGCGTTGGGCTACGCTATGTCCAGCGAGCAGCTACGCGCTGCCGCGAGGGAGAGGCGGTAATTTACCTCGATGCTGACTGGCGCTGAGGTCAGCGGCTGTAGATACTCCGGGTGAAGCATGTGGCTGGAATGGGCGGTCAACATTCTGAGAATCCGGAGGGGCAGCCGCTTCGCCTGGCGTACAGGATCCGAGGGTGACAGCACAAAAACCGGAGAGTTTTTAATCCCGAAATGCCTGAGGTCACAAGAGTTGTCGCCGCAGTAGTCGTCGGTGCGCTCTGGTGTCTGACGGTCGCGGTTTCGGTGCGCTTTAGATCCACCGGGAGGATCGTTCATTTGGAGGAAGGCTACGTGGGGTTCGTGCTGGGGCACCGGCTGGTGGTAATTCGGAAAGCATTTATGCCATTGCAAACATCAACCAACAGATACTTACGTTCCCCTTTTAAAGTCTCTTTTTAAAAAAATTAAATAATCCAAGCAAAAGTCCCTCTTAATAATCCTCTTGGGCAGCCCCAAAACAGAAAAGCATACAGCCGCCTTGTCGCTTCGCCCGGCTAAAGAAAAAAATGAATTCTCCGTAGTTCACTCATCGCTCCAAGTCCCGTTCCGCCCTCAGTCTGAGAGGACACCCGTCACCACCGCCGCGGCTACCCGATAGGAGAGTCGACAGTAAAATCCCCGAACAGACTGCGCTCGGAGGGGCGGGAGGGGCGACGAGGGAACGAGTGATGTAAAAGGAGAATAATAATAAGATATCCCAGCGCGCGGCCGCTCGTGGCAGATACAAACAGACAGCGCCTTCAGCCCCGTCGATCTTCCTCTTAACGCACATTCCTTTCGACCATCAACACTTCAAATATCCGAGATCAGGGGGAAGATCTTCAAAGCGAATGAGCCCCTGTCCAATAGAACAAGGCTCGCATTGCTAATGAGAGGGGTCGGCGCTGTCTTTCTAAAGGCGGGGCAATTATTTCCACACGCTTTTTTTCTCTGTCCTCTCCAGACCTGATTCATTACATGAGAGAAACATCGCGAACCTTGATTTCTCGTTCATTTTTCCCTTGAACTGCTCTCAGCGGGGTTTTCTTTTTTCTTTTTGTTTAACTCTGCTACCTGATGTGAATAAAGCCTGCGCTCATTGCCAGAACTACCGGTTCAGTGCGCGTCTGCGCTCGGTCAGCACAATGCGAGCCCCCCGCGCGCGACGTTATCTGCTTGGCAGGAAGGGGGCGCTTGACCCAATGAATTGGAAGTGAAAGAAACCCCCTCTGATCCGATGCTGTCCCCAAACCCCCCCAGCTTCACTGGTGCACGCGGGCCATCAAAATGAGTGTCAAGTTTTGCACTTCGTTTAGCGATTACGCACGAATTAATAACGTTTGACATATTTATGTCAAATGTCAGTTGCACGAATTTGTCTTCAGAACAACACGTGCGTTATTATACTGGACTTTACGCACAGTACCACACAGAGCACGAGGAAACGTAAAACAACATAACAGAAGCTCACTTTGTCTCTCCCCTTTTAATAAATTAAATCACGTAGGCTACAAGATCCACGCTCCTCGTTTGTACAAATGCCAACCGGGCCTGCCGAAATCTCATTAATTTCGCCTGATCATAGCTACGGGACATTTTAGGACATCATTCGAACTCTAAAAGACCAGTTTACAGCGATTAATTAGGATTCCGACTTTAAACATTTTAAAGAGCAAAGAAGCTTTGTATTTTTAGAAAATGAGGCGTGTAAAATTTGCAATTCATGTCATTGGGGCCAGTTTTTCTCTGCCCTTTTAACGTCCAGTGAAGAATAAATCTAATAAAACATGTCTGCCCATACATTTGGAATGTTAATAACTTTATTGCATTACTGCTGACTGATTCGCCAATGAGCTAAATTTTGTTAACCTAATTATGCGATGAATTGGTTAAAGTACTTAAAAATTACGCCTGACAAGAGCTGTTAGCGGAAGCCCGAAGGAGTCGGGAGCTTTGATGCGGCGAATCCTTCGGAGGCCGGATTGCACGCGAAATTTGTCAGTCTTAATCCTTCATAACCTATGGGCAAAATTAAGCATAAGCGCAGCGAGCATCCCCCGCACAAAGCAGCATCAACAACAGATGCCCCTGAAGCCTGCAGGAATAATAAGTAATACACACACGCACACGCGCGCACACACACACACACACACAAACTATAGGGCCCCTTTGGTCTCTGGTGACACATTGAGGTTAAGGTGATATAGTGTTCAGGTGATGCACTGCCTACACGTAGGCCTATAGAAAAGAATGTGTTGTGTGTGTGTGTGTGTGTGTGTGTGTGCGTGTGCGTAGCTTTGTGTAGCTCGAATAGGCCTAGTCATTGCATCCTGAAGTATGAGCAGGCCTGGAAATTAATTTCATCACGGCAGCTAAAATTCAAGTTTTTTTCCCTCACAGTTTTTATAATTTCATGCACTTTGATTTGGGGCCTTACTTGAGCTGAGCCTTTCGATATGTCATCCGGTCTTTGTGCTGTGGTCATCCACGTGGGTGTGTGTCTCTCACCGGTCGCATTGGGACACCTTTCTGGGAACCGTGGGACCCTGAAGAGCACCGAGCCCCCCTAACAGGAGCCTTCAGGTAGAAGAAACCCCGTTTGATCTGTCACATACACCTGGAGAAGTAGCATCTTTATAGCCGTCGGCCCCTTCCGTTTTCAAAGTGCCCAAGGACCGTGCGTTACAAAATACCTCAGAGCTGGACAATTTCACCTCCATTTCTGGCTCCAAGGACTGAGTCATCGCTTTCTTGCCCCATAACAAGGCTAACAGCTCAATATCTCCCTGTACGGCTTTTATGTGTGTTTTATTTGGTGTCTCTCTGTGTCTGTGCTGCGCAGACTGCTGTCCGTTTCCCACAGCTGCAATCGGTCTGTTAAATGTGCCTGTGCTTCTCACTGAACTTTTTACTGTTTTTATTTGTTTGTTATTATTATTTTTTTTAACCTCATCTACATGTCTGTTCTGTGACGCTGGACTTATTTTGCCTCCAGTTGGACTATCTGTTATTTGTCATTTACTTCCTTATCTGGCAACCGTCTCTGTGGGGTTTTTTTTTCTGTTGACATGTCTGTCTGTGACCAATTTTAAATTTATTTAATTATTTCGCAAATTTTTGATTTTATCCACCACGTGCTTCCCCACTCAAAAGGCCAATTTGTTTTAGTTTTTTTTGCTGGGCCATCATTATAAATATGAACATGTCCCTAATTCACTGGCCTGGCTAGATAAAGGTGAAATCAGAGGTTGAAAGTCCAGGGGTCAGAAAGTAAAAGTCCTGCTGTGTGTTTCTTCTTAAGCTGAACTCAGCCAGCTGATTCCTCTAATTAGTTTTACCACCTGGCTGAAGAATTGTACTAATTTGCAAATCCAGGTGATTGGAATAAAATAATGGGGTGGAATTTTACTTTCTGGACCTGGATTTTCCACCTTACCACCGATTTAAAAATGTGCATTTGGTGTTTTATCTTCTTATTCCATAAAAAACGAATGAATGTTTTCAAAACTGGGGGAACCTTCCTCCAGGCCCACTGAGCTGGACTGGGCTGGGATGGGATGAGGCCGTGGACATTTCCCTACAGCTTGGCTGAGTGAACCTCATTATTTATTTATTTATCTATTTATTTATTTTTGTTTCCTTGTTATCTCATTTCCTGCACTACAACATGTTTTGCTTGCTCTAACACAAAGTGCTGAGGACCTGTCACTCAAGAGTCTGTGCTGTGATAGGACAGAGCCTGCGGGAATAACATAGGGCCAGGATGCAAGGCCAAAGGTCAAAGGTCATGCCATCGTGGAGAGTCAGCGGGCAGACCCAGTGTAACGCAGGAGAGTTTATGGGACTCAGGGTCCGCTGCGGAACACAGATCAGCACCTCAGGGCAGGTGGGAGGGGGGTGGGGGGGGGGGGGGGGGGGGGCAGGGGCACTGTGCTGTTTTACTCTCTTTCTCTCTTTTTCTTGGGGGGTTAAACAGAGGTCAGCTTTTGCCTATAGCCTAAACTGTTTTTTTTTTCTTCTTGGGAAATGGTGTACTCTCCGGTGCTCTGTAATAATTTAATTTTAAAGATTGCCATACTAAAACTTCATTGGTTTGTTTATTGATTGCTCTGAAATGCACAAAGCCTTCGTCCTGGG
>NC_049214.1:1784608-1819608 GCF_013347855.1 Anguilla anguilla | reverse complement strand
AATATACCACAGACATGCCTTTAGTTATTTCTGTCAGGGGAGAAGTAGCTCAAACAGTAACACACACACACACACACACACACGGACACGCACACATATAAATTCCCAATATTTTTATATATGATTTACTTCTATAGCCAATGCCTTGCCTGTGGTGACTTCCCTGGTTTATATTTGTCATATTATTCATTTACAGGTAGATATTTATGGAATTGCTATAAATCAAGAAGGCACAGTATTTTCAGCACTGCCCAGAGTAGGATTCAAACCTGCAACTCTCTGATTGCTGGACCGTAACACTGAGAGAAATGTTATGCTGCCAATGTCTGTATCTTGTTCCCAAGATGATGTGTGTGTGTGTGTTTGTGTCTGCGTGTGCATATGTGTATGTGTTTCCGTACGTGTGTGTGTGCGCATGTGTGTATGATTGTGCATGTGTTTTTGTGTGCGTGTATGTTTGTGCCTGTGTGTCTGCATGAGTGTTTGTGTTTTCTGTGTGTGTGCGTGTATGTATGCATGTGTGTGTGCGTGTATGCGTGTGTGTATGTGTGTGCGTGCGTGTGTGTATGATTGTGCATGTGTTTTTGTGTGCGTGTATGTTTGTGCCTGCGTGTCTGCGTGCGTGTGTGTGTGTGTGTGTGTGTGTGTGTGTGTGTGTGTGTGTGTGGTGGGAGTTCAGTGGTTAATACAGGAGCTGTAAATGTTCTCTCCTGTTCCAAGGGCAAATGCATCATAGAGGGAGTTACTGTGGGTTTACACTTCATCTGGGGGTCGTTTTTCACTTTATATCGCCCCTATTCCTCTCCTCTCTCTCTCCTACTCTCTCTCTCTCTCTCCACCTCTCTGTCTCTCTACACTCCCTCTCTCTGCCTGTCTCTCTACTCTCTCTCTCTGTCTCTCTCCCTCCTCTCTTCTCTCTCTCTGTCCACTCACCATTCAGCTGGCATCAGATCGGCTGAGCTCCAGAGGATGATGGGAAGCCCGGCAGAAGGTCATGTGACCCGTGCAGAGGCGGGAAGTGAAATGATTAATGTTGAAGAATAAAGAGGATGGAACAGAAAAAGGGGGTGGGGTGATGGGGGGGGGGGGGGGGGGTAGGGGAGTCACCTCCATTACAGCTGTGACTGATTTATGAAGTGTGCGGTGTGGAAACAGAGTCCTGGGGGCTGAGCACGCCGCTGCTTTCACGGGTTTTCCACAAGTGATAACAATATTAAAGCGGGAAAACAACATGGCTGCTTTATGGGCCATGGCCGATGGATGAGAGTGGCCAAACTCTGTGGAGCTGTGCAGCTGATTTTCATTATATCTGCTGATGTGTGTGTGTGCGCGCACACACACACACACACACACGCACACGCACACGCACACAATCTTGGGAACAAGACACAGGCACTGGCTGCAGAACACGTCTCTCAGTGTCTCAGTGTCACCGTCGCCGTTTCACCGATGCGGAAATTTACCCTGTTCATTAAAGGGGGCGGGAGGATCGATAGCGTTCCTTCTTCTAAAACGCTCAAGCTGCGAGGAAACTGATGGAGAGTTCTGGGCTTCGTGGGGGGTGGGGGTGGTGGGGGTGGGGGGCGCGCAAATAAGTCCCTACATTTGTCGCTGAGCCTGGTTTGCGTGACGCAGACTGACCGATCCATCATCACCGACGGGGCGCAGGCGAGGGCTTAGAGGGGAAAGCGTTCCGTTTTAAGGAGCGACTCTGTCCCAGGGCACAATCATCCACTCCCGTTTTCCTGCAGACGCCACAACCTTTCAGAGGACGAGCGATCGGATCGATTGCTTCAGCGGCTAATTATCGAAAACATGCAACGCCTCTCTCTCTCCAGGTCTCAGGCCCCCTCTTGGTAATTGGGACACTTCAGAAGACAGCTGTCCAATCAGGAAATCTTCATGATGGATGCACAAGCACACACACACACACACACACACACACACACACACACACAAACACGTATATGTACACACACACGTGTATATGCGCACACACACATGCCCAATCGCACTCGCACACGCGCACGCACACGCATATTGAGAGAAAGAGTGCTGAGCTGGACCCCAAAATCAGGGGTCCTCAATCTTACCCAGAACAGATCAGTGAGGGCATGGGCTTTTGTTCCAACCAAGCAGGCACACACCTGATTCTACTAATCAACCCCTAGAGTATTTGGTAAGGCCCTTGATTAGTAGAATCAGGTGTGTGAACTGCTTGGCTGGAACAAAAACCTGCACCCACAGCAGCCCTTTCTGGATAAAACTGAGGACCCCCTGCCCTAAATGTAGAGTGACCCATGCAGAGGGTAAAGGTTTATTGGCCATCACTAGTGCAGGTGTAATAGTGTGTGCAGCATCATTAATATTAAAGAAAGACCCAGATAATTTTGTTGTTGAGAAACAGAATAATCAGACAGGACCCTCAAATACTTTCAAGATTTTTTTTTACGTTTGTGCACTAGGCTTCATCAACATGGTGGACTGTTTCAGGAAAAAACGGGAAAGCCATCGTTGTTAAATGAGAAATTAGTATGAAATATGCCTTAAAAGGGACAGCTCAGTTTCTGTGGGTTTATGATACTATTTCCATTTTCGTATTTAATGTTTTAAATTGGCCAAGACCGTTTTTTGTGTGCTATTAATTATATTTTAGTCACTTACAGAAGTTTCTGCTTACAACAATTGCTGGCAGAGAGGGATTTGGGAGTTTGTGGTTTGAAGAAAATATATATATATAATTCAGATAACTCCAAACCAGCTTGCCCTATGAGGTTATTGAATTAGATCACAAATCCCCAAATGCCCGTATATCCAGCCATTGTAAAGCAGGTTGTTAGACACTTCTGTAAATACTCAAAATCTCCTTAATCATCCAGAAAACCCGGAACTCACCAAAATCTGCAACTTGACATTTAAGTAAAAAGCGATGTTCCGGGTTTTACTCGGCACAGTTATACAGCTAACTCAATAAGCCCGCTTCGTGAAATACCCACAGTTCTCTCCACTCAGAATACAGCGCAATCAAGTTTGTTCGCGTTCCACTACGTCACAAATGAATAATATGCATCATTCCGAACACGAGGCACGCCAGGAAACGACCGTGAGTAATGAAGCTCATGCGCGCGGGTTCATAAAAAAGTAGTGTTCGCGTACGAGTTTAACTGTCGGTCGCGACTGTTTAGGTTCCGGGCAATATAATGTCAGTGCAAAGTGGCCTAACGCCTTTAATCAAACATCTGTCACTACACGCCGCACACTGTTCTGCCCTGTAGAAGGATGCCAGCTGCTCAGGGCTTCAAGTCCAAACACTCGGCTCACTGTTTAACACGGATGACAACAGTGAAATGGTATAAATGCGTGTTTGTTTTCTCCCCCTTCTTCCCCAAAGTAGCTTAACACAGCAGAAAACAGTCCCGCGTCGGATAAATAAACCCTCGCGGTTTTCAAAAGTTGTCCCGCTCTCGCGGGAACCAGCCGAGCATATCAGAGGTTTCAAATGTTTCCCCTCTATGGTTTAACAAACAGTATTCTAAGTAATAGGATAAACATCCTCAAAGCAAATCAGTGAAGCAGTTCTGTTTGGTTGCCATTGTGAGTTTTGTTTTTTCCGCGCTGTGCAACGGAACGGGCGCGCGAGGAAGGAAAGCGAGAAGGGCGCGAGGAGTGAGTTCGCCACAGTGGATGTGTCAGGCGGCGCGAACTACAGTGAAAGGAGGCCCTTGTCAGTCGACCCGAGGCTTTCATGTGATGAAGGATAGAAGAGCTCAATTAAAAGCCTATCAATGTGTAAGTAAATCAATGCCTATCAGCCCTGTCACATCAAACAAATGATTATGACACCGGTCCGCCCACCTCATTAATCTCACAGTACGCGGCTGACAGCTCAGGGTCAGGGAGGTGCGAAGAAGAAATCCTGGAATGGATTTTTTTTGAAAATGTGGATCGGGAGCACTAGCCAACTGTAAACAGTGCTTTCCGGGTTGGAAAGCTGGTGTCGCTGCTGCAGGTCAATGATGATGCTTTGTCATCAATTATTTTTGTCTTATTACAACGAATTGTTGAAGATATCCCATATCTGTTGTCAAATAATGGGAGAACACTTCAAACGGTGTATTTAAAATAAAACATTGTAAAACTAGGTTAGGATATTTTTGAAAACATATTTGTACATTAAGTCAGCAAATACACCGTGCTAAATGTTAGGCACCACGTGTTTATTTAGCCATGTTTCTTATGGCTAAATTATTATTATTTTTTAATTGAAAGCTTTAAAAGAACGTTTAAGCTAAAAAAAATATTGCATGTCTGTGCATGCAAATATTAAGTGAATGAGTTCTGGCCATCTTAATAAAATTTTGTCTGAGCTGGAGAGAGAAAGAGGAGAAGGATGGTTGAGTTTAGACTGCCAGCTTCTCTCTCACAGTATTCTAGCTGTTAACTGTACCTGTTCCTTTGATGTCCTGTACTCAATGTCATCAATCTTCCGGAACACGGCTGCAGTAATATTCCTCTTTACAGAAGAGTTCCTGCTACTCTGTAATATCTGACTCACATAGGAAAGATAAATGTGCTTGTATGCGCATTTTTCTTCTCACTTACCTACCTGCTTAAGATTGGTTCAAATTCTCCACCCGACCTTGTAGAACCAATCAAAATCGAGTGTTGAGTGTGTGCTGTGACAAAAATATGTTTAGCATTGTATTCCCTCTAGCCATGGGAAAATATATATGTTGTATTTTTTTAGATAGATTTTTATTTAAGCATCGCGGTGCTGTATAGTTGTAATAATATATATGTGTTTTTAGTTTTGTGGTATGGTAAAAATGACAGTGGAGAATGACTCATTTGTCCACACTTATTCTGAATAAACTACAATGCTTAAAACGTACATACATTGGTTGGAATTAATGTAGGTAATGGTTGACATGAATTCATCTATCATTATATCATTAACTGACACTCAGTTAAAAAAAAAAAATGATATAGGAGCTAGAGCAGTTGTTTCCCAGCCCTGTTTGTTGAGATCCACCATCCTGCAGGTTTTCATTTCAACCCTAATTTGGCACACCTGATTATACTAATTTGCAGCAGCTGTTGAATGATAGTTGTTAGAGTAGATTTCTAGGAACAGGGTTGGCAGCCACAGAATTAGAGGGTCACAAAGTCTTTAGCAGAAAAACGCAATAAATTAAGTTCATGACATCTTAACCCCTCTGTTTGATGACTTTATAGCCATTTTCCAAAAGCCTAAAGTCGTAAAATACGTCTTTTTAAAAATACAAATGTGCCTGTCACACACTGAGAGGCATCCGCGTTTAGGAGTGTACCCTCCGAAATCTCCTGAATCAAAATGGAGGGATTAATAAATTGAGATCTGCGACGATGTAGCCTGTCAGTCCCTGATGACAGAGCACTGAATGCCTGAAGTTCGACTGAAAACATAAATGACATCATTTAATGGCTCAGGGTGAATAAATGAATGCAAATCAGCTGCCTGGTTTTGAAAAGACTTCCGCCTGCTCTCCCTCTGGGGAAAGGACCGCTCTGACGTGCCTTCAATCAACTGCCCAACAACAGGACCGGCCATTTTAGGCCATGGTAACAAGCAGGGCCAAACTACACTGGGACAGAGTTACTGACAGGGCCAAACTACACTGGGACAGAGTTACTGACAGAGCCAAACTACACCAGGACAGAGTTACTGACAGGGCCAAATTACACCAGGACAGAGTTACTGACACGGCCAAACTACACTGGGACCGAGTTACTGACAGGGCCAAATTACACTGGGACATACTGACAGGGCCAAACTACACTGGGACAGAGTTACTGACAGGGCAGTGAAAAACTGCTACTATACTACTATTTTTCCAACTGAACTCTATATAAATTTTATAGTGCTTGTACAGTGAATTCTTTAGCTCACTCTCTTAGTGGAAGTTATTAATTTGAATATGGTTTACTGACATGACAGTTGCAATAAAAAAAAGATAGCAGACAAGTTCACCAACACAAAAGAATTACAGCTTAACTAATACTAACGCTGTATATTTTATGGCCTGTACAAACTCCATCTGTTTTAATGGTTTTGTTTTTCGATTATTAATTTCCTAATTTTGTATTTGCTTCTCTTGTCCCTCAAACGCTTGCTAAGTCTTATCCACTGAGCAGAGGCCAGAACCACTGCTGCAGCACATTTCTGAAAAGTTATAAAAGGTTATATAGTAGGTAAGACTGAACATTGCCTCAGCACTCCCTGCCAAGAGGTTACTCTGCGGGGATATTATAAATTACTCTCGACAGGAGCCCGAGGGGGGGGTGGGCGGGGGTGAAGAAGTAAGCACAGTTTTCTTTATCGTCCAACTTGATGAATGAGCTTCAAAACAAGGCAGAAAATACATCATATCCCTTTTAATGGGTACACATTTCTGTGTCCATAACTCACCATTCTAAAATAGGCGGGGGTGGGGGGGGTGAAATACTGCGTGGTGCGTTCCTCCCCCTGACACATTTACGAGCGCTCCAGCAGTATAAACGCGCTGATTGCTATTTCAAAGTACCGTGTCAAACCCAGCGCTGAGTACAACCAGCTGGCGGAGGGGAGGGGAGAGGGAGAGAGAGAGGGAGAGGAGAGGAGAGGAGAGGAGAGGGGGAGGGAAGAGGAGGGGAGAGCGATGGGGGAGGGGGGGCGAGAGAGCAGGGCTGAGGGGAAGGAGGAGAGAGAGAGGATTTACGACGCTGGCAAAGTTGGAAGGTCTATTCAAAAACTCCGGCCGGTTGCTGTAAATTTACTGTGTTTGCGCCTGCTGTAAATTTACTGTGTTTGCGCCTGCTGTAAATTTACTGTGTTTGCGCCTGCTGTAAATTTACTGTGTTTGCGCCTGCTGTAAATTTACTGTGTTTGCGCTCGCTGTTATTAGATCTAAATCCGCGGCCTGGCCGGGGCTGCTGCTTCCAGCCCGGCGGCTGGGGGGCATTCCTGTCTGACAGGCTGGCCCAGCGGCCTGCTGATGAAGGGACAGAACTGCAGAGGAAGAGGAGGAGGAGGAGGAGAAGCAGTAGTAGTACTAGCAGTGGTAATGGTATGACTAGTGATAGTAGTGGTAGCAGTAGTAGTAGTAGTAGTAGTAGTACTACTACTACTACTAGTAGTGGTAGTAGTAATAGAAGTAGTAGTATTGGTACTTAGTACTGGTAGTAGTAGTAATAATTGTAGCAGTAGTAGTAATGGTAATAATGGTCTGTATCGAGTGTGCTCGTGGACCTGAAGCTGTAGAAGTTTTCTGAGGTCTGGATTATATCAAGTAGAAAGGCCTCTGGGATCTGGGGTTCATACTTTTTTATTCTTTTTTTATTTTTTATATTCAGTCAAGTCTGACCGAGTCTCTCTCTCTCAAATTCAAATTCAAATAATTTTTATTGGCATGACCACACTTCAGAATAGTACTGCCAAGGCAATTGTTTACAACAATACAATAACTATACCAGTGATTCCCAACACTGTTCCTGGAGGTCTACCTCCCTGTTGGTTTTCATTTCAACCCTAATTTGGCACACCTGATTCTACTAATTAGCAGCTCAAGGAGATCTCTAGCTGTTGAACGAGGGGTGCTTTGTTAGGGCTGGAGTGAAAACTTTCAGGATGGTAGATCTCCAGGAACAGGGCTGGGAACAACTGAACTATACAGACAGTAATAAAATAAATGATAGGGTGCTTGTGCCCTCATCAATGGGGGTGGGGTTGGGGGGCATTGTTAACAAAGAAAATAATCTGTCGTTCTCTCTTTCTCTCAATTTATGTGCGTTTGAGAATTCCGGTCCTGCATCTTGAGATGGCCTCTGGCTGTTAACAGACTATGAGCAACACTGTTCCGGAGAATTCCCAGATGAAGCGTGTGCTTGTTCTCATGTGCACGTGTGTGCCCCCCCCCCCCCCCCCCCCCCCCCCCCGACCCCCTTACACGGACACAGTCATGGCCACATTAGGACCTTGGGTCTCGACCCCCTTCCTCATCCTCTCCGTTTGATTTCACAGCTGCTTCTGTGACGACTCCGTGAGGTTCCCTCGCCAGTGTAGATTTATTTCTGGATTTCATCACTGTCCAGTTTGTATACCTTTGGTCCTCTAAAACATATGAGTATCCTTCATCATTCACACTCTCTCGCTCTCTCTCTCTCTCTATCTCTCTTTCTCGCTCTTTCTCTCCCTGTCTCTCTCTTTCTCTCCGCCCCCCCTCCTCTGTAGATCAGTCTATTAAAATCTATTCTGGAGTCCTGCCATTGGCACATCATTCATTTAAGCTGAGCCGAGGAGAATTACTGTTGTGTTAATCTTAAAGCCTTTTAGAAGATCAAAGTTGCCAGACATTAATCACAGTTCCTCATAAATCTGAACCCAGAAATATCCACACGCACACGCACACACACACGCACACAGTCACACACACACACACAAACACATGCACACACAGTCACACACGCACAAACACGCACACACACACACACACAGTCACACACGCACAAACGCGCACACACACACACACACAGTCACACACACACACACGCACAGTCACACACGCACACAGTCACACACACACACAAACACACGCACAAACACGCACACACACACACACACAGTCACACACACACACGCACACACACACACTCACTCACGCACAGTCACACGCACACACACACATACACACACACCTACCCTATGTACTTCACACCTCCACTTTGTATTCCCTCTTTCACCTCCTCTAGGTATTATTCTGCTCCTCTGCTTCTCTCTAATCTTTATCTCTTTTCATTTTCCACTTTTCACTTTCCCCACTTCCCCTTCCCCTGCCACATTTTTGCTGTTTTTTTTCTTCACTTTTCTTTATTCGTTTATTCCTTTGAGTTCCTCCTTCCTTCTTTAGTTGGGCTCTCACCCTTTCTGTGGAGATGGGTGCGATCGCCGGGGAGATTAGGATTATATTTACGGTGTTATATATTTACTTGTATATATTTTATGTGTAAGTTCCATCCAAACAGTGCAGAGAGAGTCAGACCCATAATGCATTTCATATGTTCTCCTTTTGGGGACGAGCAACGAGGACGGGTAAGGACTTCTTCTCCCTCCGCGTCAGGTAAACTGATCTGAAACATGCGGGTAGTTCAACTGAAGGTGACAGGGGGCGTGGCCACCTTTCCACGCCCTGTCTCCTAGCAACAGACCTTTGACACTCCTTTATTGCATCCAGTCAGAGCTTCAGCAAGGTCTAATGCATACACTTAAAAGTTACATAAAAACAAAATAACAACAGATGAAAAGTCGAAATGCGGGAATCAGGAAAGTCGATAGCACGGATCAGAAAGCAGTACATTTTTTCATATACATGGATGAGGAGGGACAGAAAAATATATCAGGGAAACATTAGTTTTTTTTAAGAAAAGGGAGGAGGCCGAGTAAGAGCGGAGCCGAACAGCTGGACGGGAGCGTGCGCTCCAGAAGCGGGCCGTGCGTAGGCTGCAGATCCCCAGGCTCCTCCGGGCTCCTCCGGGCTCCTCCGCGCTCCTCCGCGCTCCTCCGGGCTCTCAGCGGCAGCAGAGGATGCCTGAGCTCTCCCACGCACGGATTATATGGCGGTAATTATTATGGATTTAGCAGACTCCTCCTCCTTCCAGCAGATGTTCGTTTCTTTCGGGGGGGGTCCCAGCGAACGCCGCTTGCGGCTAATCGGCGCCGCGGCGGTTGGAGTCACGGTTGCGGAGTTCTGACCGAGAGCAGTTGGGGAAGTTTTTTCTTTTTTTCTTTTTTCTTTTGTTATTCACGTGCTTCTCTGTTTCGCTGTTCTCACCTCTGATTCTGCGTTTCTGACCTTCGGTTCGGAACGAAACGCCCTTGAGCGTTTGATTCCAGATGCTGCTGAGAATAAATCCGTCTTTTTCTCTGATCGCTTTTAGCCTTCTCTGGCTGCCGGGGTTTTGATGGGATGCTGAGCCTTTTGGGGTTTGAGTTTGATGCAGAGATGTTGAACATTTTGGGGTTTGCGTTTGATGAAAAGCAGTAGACCTTTTAGGCCCAGTACTTTAAGCAAGGACCTTGATTTAAATGGTCTGTATAATAACCAATATCAATCATTTTTATAGACTTATATTTTATAAAATAAGACGGGGGGGGGGGGGGGGAGGGAGTATTGGGCAATACCCGTCTCTCGGGAGAATCGGCTTAAAGACTCTGTCTTTTCACTCATCGAGAACAGACCAGTGGAAACTCAGACTTCATGAGATCATGAACTCGACCCGTATCCAGATACAGACGTACTGCGCGCTGGATTCATTTTTGTGTTATTGGTACTTGTGCATCTTGTGTAAGTTATTGGGACTTTATGAAGTATTTGTCATGTCCAGGGATCTGGAATATCTTCCCATTGATACTGGCCTAATGGGATGATGTCATAATGGGATGACATCATTGCAGACTCCGGAATGTTCTGATTTAACCAGCTGCAGCCAGTATGGCTGTTCATACAGCCAGACAAGCAGCCATGCTACAGTACATATCCCAGTGCCTTATGGGCTTATGGGCTTGGCTACACAATAGCACCCTTCCACCTTTTGACACTGCAAGAGATAAATGCAGTGGCTTTAGTTGTAATGATGATGCTTATAATCATCATCAGTGGTGATAGTGGTAACAGTAGGATTAATGCTTAATATAACCCGCCAACCTTTCATTGGAGATGAGTCCTGCAAGCACTAATCTGTGCTGCTGGCCCCATATAACTGGCCTCATACAACTGGCCCCATATGACTGGCCCTATATAACTGGTCCTATATGACTGGCCCAATATAACTGGCCCCATATGACTGGCCCTATATAACTGGCCCCATATGACTGGCCCCATATAACTGGCCCCATATGACTGGCCCTATATAACTGGCCCTATATGACTGGCCCCATATAACTGGCCCCGTATGACTGGCCCCATATAACTGGCCCCATATGACTGGCCCTATATGACTGGCCCCATATAACTGGCCCCATATGACTGGCCCTATATAACTGGCCCTATATGACTGGCCCCATATAACTGGCCCCATATGACTGGCCCCATATGACTGGCCCCATATAACTGGCCCCATATAACTGGCCCCATATGACTGGCCCCATATGACTGGCCCCATATAACTGGCCCCATATAACTAGTCCCATATAACTGGCCCCATATGACTGGCCCCATATGACTGGCCCCATATAACTGGCCCTATATAACTGGCCCCATATGACTGGCCCCATATGACTGGCCCTATATAACTGGCCCTATATAATCGGCCCCATATAACTGGCCCTATATAACTGGCCCCATATGACTGGCCCTATATAACTGGCCCCATATGACTGGCCCTATATGACTGGCCCCATATGACTGGCCCTATATAACTGGCCCCATATAACTGGCCCCATATGACTGATGTATGACCTCCTGAAAATGGAGGGATGAATCTTCATCGCTCGTCTCTGAGAACGCGCACAGCATCGTTACCCTGACGATCTGTGCCCTCGGGGAAATGGGGGTGTCATGGGGTTTGGGGGTGGGTGGGGGGGTGGGGGGTGGGGGGTAGTGTGCCTTTTTTTGACGTGTGATCCGCCAGGGCTTGCGTTGGCTGGCAGATCGTATCAGCGAATAAGGATGGAGAATGCGGAGCAGAGCGAATAAAGGGGGGGTGGGGGGGGGCACGGTTGGGGGGTGGGGGGGACGGGGGGGGGGTTAGCGATAAAAATGTCAGGGATTATCTCCTATTCGCGGGCCCTGTGATGTCGTATCAGAACGGATTTGGTGGAAATGATTTGACAGGAAGAGAGATGATTTGGGGTGAGGGGCGGGATGGGGAGGGGGGTGGGGGAGATCGGGCGTGCAAGAGAGAGAGAGAGAGAGAGAGAGAGACGTGGATGGAGAGAGAGTGGGGATTTTGTTTTCTGCTGTAATTCATTTTTTCATTTTCCCCTCTCGACACCTCTCAAAGCTCATTGTTGTTTTCACTCAGATGGAAACTCACAGAGGATCTGTTACAGGACGACTGCGGCTGTCGCTCCAGTGATCTGTCAGGCCGTTGGCGGGCGTGAGAGGGAAGGGCCGGGGGGGGGGGGGGGGGGGGGCGCCGATTCGCCTTCTCTGTGTGCTCATGGACAGCGTCGACCGAGCTGGAAACCCAGGACCCCATCGCCAGACTCAGGGCGCTGCTGTGCCCCCATTTTAGGAACATTTTCTCTCCTGAAAATTCCAGCCTTCCATCCATTATCTATACCGGCTTAATCGTTACGTTATATTATTAGCATTCTGTGGACGCTCTTATCCAGAGCGACCTACACAACTTTATTTTTGTTGCATCCATTGCTCAAGGGTGCTGAACCTGTGACCTTTAGGTTACAAGACCAGCTCCTTATCCATTATGCTACACTGCTGCCCATTCCTGGTCAGGGTCGAGGGAGGTGCTGGAGCATATCCCAGCATGCATCGGGGTGAGAGGCCTGAATACACCCTGGACAGTTCGCCAGTTCGTCGCAGGGCACGCACACCATTCACTCACACACTCATACCTATGGGCAATTTCAGCTCTAACCTGCATGTCTTGGGACTGCATGTCTCGTACCTTGTTGAACCTGTGTTTTGTAGTTGACCATGATTATGAAATGCACTTTTGTACGTCGCTTTGGATAAAAGCTTCTGTTAAATAAATGTAATTTAATGACTGTGGGAGGAAACCCACTCTGGTTCCTGACAATTGATGTGTGCTAACTGGAAAAATAATTTAGGAGCACGTCTACTAATTGGGATACATTAGCGTGCTCCTAAATTTTTCAGTTTGTGCTCCTTGGAAAAAAATGTTAGCATAGTTAGCCCTGGGACTACAAAGATAGTGGTCCTCACAAGGCAGGCTTCCATCTGCTTGCTGTATCCAACCAGCCAGTTTCCCAGAGTGCAGTTTCCTGGATTCTCTTTAATATGCATGAGCAGAAACAGCCTTTGATCCCCTGCCTGCCCCGACCTGCCCTGACCAGTTAATACCTGTAGTCACCGGTGGCCTTCAAAGCTTTGTCTTTACCAGGAAATGGCCGTCCCTCCTGAATCAGCTCATGGATCCGTCCCATTGAGCTGAAACTGAGCTATCAAAACGGCGCTTTGATGTGTTAATTGAATAATTGATTCCCCCCCCTTGTTAGCACTGCTTTTAAACGCCTGTGATGGTTCCTGTTAACGGTGTCCTGACTGGCTGAACCAATCAGCAAGCTGCTCAGCTGAATGGGAAGAGGCTATTGAAATCGTTTTTTTTTTTTTTTTTTTAAAGGAATGGTGTGCATCGTCTGAGAGTAAAATGAGTCTTTCTTTCTTTTTTCTTTCTAAGAAGGTAGTCTCACATGCATATTTGTAAATCTCACCCGTGAAGTTGGAAGAAGACTCGACTGACACAGCAGACCTTGTGTGACTTCAGGTCTCTCCGTTTCTCTTTAGTTACGCAACGCAATCCGTTTACCAGCATAACAGAGAGGAGCCATACATATTTGATGCGGGAGTAATTCATTTATTTAGTAATTTGTAAACCTACAGAGTCAGCGGTACACCTGTGGGGTTCTGCACGTTGGAAGGTGCACTGAGATTAAACCCTGACCCCCCCCCAGGTGATTTATTTAACTCTGTGGCTCTCTTGGGTCAGGACTGACAAGCCCTGGTCTGAGGTTGAAGCTGAAAAGACGATCTTTGGCACTTTCTGTAGTCTAAACCCCTCCCACCTATCTAAACCCCTCCCACCTATCTAAACCCCTCCCACCTGTCTAAACCCCTCCCACCTGTCTAAACTCCTCCCACCTGTCTAAACCCCTCCCACCTGTCTAAACCCCTCCCACCTGTCTAAAGCATTCCTGCCTTCATGTAGGCACCCCCATGTGTGTGTCACCACCAGTCTGTCAGTCAAAATCAATAACTCCCCCCCCCCTCCCCCCTTCCAAAAAAATAAGGCATCAGAGAAGACGAAAGCCGGACGGTGGATTGGCAGGAGGAGGTGGGGGGGGGGGGGGGGGGGGGGGGTTTGTATGCCTGGTCAATCACTGTTTCTCTTCCCCAGCAGCAGCCCTCAGGGCAGATATCCACCCCCCCCCCCCCCCCCCCCCCCCCCCCCCCCCCCCCCTCGGTTTCCCCATTCTCACCTCCTAATTGAAATGATCCATTCTCCCGCCTGTCATGTGTGTGTCTCTGTCTGAAATCCGGGGATTACCAGGCAGGCCACCGCCTCGCCCGCATCCTGCCTGGGGGGGGATCGCCGGGTTTAGTGTGATACCCGCTGGGGGGCCTCGGGCGACGGCTGGGGCGGGGAGGGGGGGGTGGGGGTGTCAGTCAGGCTCTGGCAGGCCCCCCCCAGACACAGTTGGGTTTGTCTCAGTATCTCTTGCTTGGCGATTACATTAAGAGCTTCTCGTTCCCCCCGTAGTAATATTAGTGTAATATGCAGTCGACAGGCTCAGGGCGATCAAACAGGGAGGAAGTACCGTGTGCTCAAAGTTTCGCCTTTTTGCCTGTGTTTCTGTAACAGAGCAGTGCATGAGACATGAGCAGGAGTCTTAGTGTGCGTGTGTGTGTATGCGTGCGTGCCCACGTGTGTGTATGTGTGTTTCTGTGTGTGTGTCTGTGTGTATGCGTGTGTGTGCGTGTGTGTGTGTGTGTGTGTGTGTGTGTGTGTGTATGCGTGCGTGTGTGTGTGTGCGTGCGCGCGCGCGCGTGCGCATGCATGCATGTGTGTGTGTCTGTGTGTGTGTGTGGAAGAGGGGTGTTTATGTGTGAGTGTATGTTGCTGAGGGGTGTTTTATCGTGAGTGCACTTGGGTGTGCTGGAGAGGGTTTTATTTTAGTGCGTTTGTCACAAAGAGGCGGCAGCTCTTAAAAAAAAAAAAACCCAAAAAAGGGGGCGCCTGGCTCCCCCCTCTCTCTCTTGTCCCCCCTGGCAGCGAGCTGCCAGGAACGACAGATCTGACAAAAGAGGAAAGAGGCAGGGGGTGGTGGGGTGGGGGGAGAGGAGGTTTAAGGGATGGAAATAAAATGAAGAAGGGAACCTGACAACACCTTGAAAAGAGTCATTGTGCTCTGGGACGCACACCGCGGAGAGGCCGCTTTGATCTGTGCGGGGAGGGGGGGGGGGGGCGCAGGGGGGTGGGGGGTGTATCGGTGCTTGTAAACCCCCCCGCCCCCCCCAGGTCCTGTGCTTATTGGTGGAACTCAGGGACAGGCTAGACTCGCTATTACCACCCCTGAGAGAGAAAAGCAAATACAGCGACAGACGAGCGCGTAGGACGGCTTCACCAACGATGCTGTGTAGCAGGGGTCTGCGGACGGACCGTGAGGCCTGCTGGGAAGGGTGTGGGACCCGACGCTGGGGAGGGTGTCGGACCTGACGCTGGCATGTGTGTTGGGCCTGACGCTGGGGGGGGTGTCGGACGCTGGGGAGGGTGTCGGACGCTGGCGTGTGTGTCGGACCTGACGCTGGGGAGGGTGTCGGACCCGGCGCTGGGGCCTGAAGGCGCGCACCACTCTGCCCGGCAGCTCTCCGCTCTCGCGCTGAAGCTGCTCGGATCACAAGTCCTCCCCCCCAAGAGGAGCGTTTAGGCTTTTTACGGAGAAAAGGAGTGTGAACCTAAAAAATAAACGTATGAAGAACAGCGTTTTCCGGAGGGTGTACAAGCAGACGAGATGTGCAGAACACAAAGATGTAAAAAAAGAAGAAAAAAGAACAGAGGAAAAAAACAAACAGAATTGCGGTACAAAGAGAGTATATATGTTTCAAATGTACCCAGAAAGTGGGAGAGTGCTGAGAAACCCACCCACTCCTCTCCTCTTTCTTCTCCTCCCTCCATCCCTCTCTCTCTCCCCCTCAGGAGAGGGGCGGGCCGGCCCCCTCGTTCCAGCGCACTCCAGCGGTACTTTCCGGAAACAAAGCGAGGGCCACAATGGGTGGGGGGGGGGCACAATGCCCCTGAATGGGGCGCACGCTGGCAGGATCTGAGGCAGGCTTTAGCAGGGGGGCTGTTAGATGTCGGTGTTGGGTTGTTTCTGTGTGTGAGGAAACACTGGGGGGGGGGGGAGGGGGGCATTGGCTTTGAAGTCCCCTTCTCCACCACCACCATCAGCTTCCTTTGATGGGGCTCTCAACAGACACTGTCTTTACACACACTCTCTCGCGCACACACACACATACACACACACGCACACACACACGCACGCACACACACACACGCACATACACACACACACACACATATACACATGCACACACACACACACACACATACACACGCACACACACATACACACACGCACACACACACACATAAACACACATACACACACATGCAGGCACATACACACACTCTGGAGGGTTAGTGAATGCACTGCTGTAGAGTCTCTCTGTTCCGGTGGCCTGGCATCTTCGAGGTCCATGGGTGTTTCATCCTCATCCTCAGACATCCAGGGCGTGTCCCTCTGCCTGTTCGGGGCTAGACTCACATCTGTCTCTACAACCACCTCTCAACAGACTCACATCTGCCTCTACAACCACCTCTCAACAGACTCACATCTGTCTCTACAGCCACCTTCAACAGACTCACATCTGTCTCTACAGCCACCTTCAACAGACTCACATCTGTCTCTACAACCACCTCTCAACAGACTCACATCTGTCTCTACAGCCACCTTCAACAGACTCACATCTGTCTCTACAACCACCTCTCAACAGACTCACATCTGTCTCTACAACTACTTTGTCCCTGTTATCACCAAAAAGTCAGTTAAAAAAAAGTGAATTAATTAAGGGTTTAAAGGGGTAATTCTTGCTGTATACATAAGTCATTTTGTGGAGCTTACCCCATTGTATTTGCAGGAATACTAGCTGTCCCCGATGACCGTTAACTGCTTCAGCGTTCCTTCTGGTTGTCAGGCTCCCAAATCACTTCCATAAATTTTTGGGACCTCGCCAAAATGAATAGTTTTGAAGCACAAACTATGCAAATACAATGGGGTAAACTTCACTAAATGACTTATGTTACACCAAAGTGAAATATCCCTTTAATGGGGCCTTTGGAAAAACTATAACCATCTCTCAAGATCACACAAACAGCATGGTATGTTAGTGATTTCAAGCTTAGAACTTCTGTTTACCATAATGGTTGTTTACATTTTGACAAGGAGAGCTGCCGTACTTTTGAAAAATAATAATTTTGAAAAGTACCCCTGTACACACTTTTAGCTGCTTTTATTGTCAGTTCTCTCCTAAGAGATTCCATTTCCTGACATAAAGAAATCTTTTTTTTTTTTTTTCGAGAGAGAGGCTATGAGATGAAATTAGATTCTACAAATAAATACAAAAAAAGTGAAAATACTAATAATCTGGTTTGTTATCATGAGGATTCAACTGCATCTGGTGACAATGAGCTGTTTTTCCCTTCAGTATTTTAGAATAAAGAAACAAAAGTTCACTTTCATACGTCTGTGTGAATTTGAAATTGTGTGTGTGTATGTGTGCGTGTGTATGTTTGTGTGTGTGCGCGCGCGTCTCTTTGTGTGTGCGTGTGTTTGTGCGTGTGTATGTTTGTGTGTGTGTGTGTGTGTGCATGTGTGTGTGTTTGTGCGTGTGTATGTTTGGGTGTGTGAGTGTGTGTGTGTGTGTGTGTGTGTGTGTGCGCGTGTGTGTGTATGGGGGGGTCGGGGGTGTGTGTATGGGCCGGTCGGTGGTGTGTGTATGGGGGGGTCGGGGGTGTGTGTGTGTGTGTGTGTATGGGGGGGTCGGGGGTGTGTGTATGGGGGGGTCGGGGGTGTGTGTATGGGGGGGTCGGGGGTATGTGTATGGGGGGGTCGGGGGTGCGTGTATGGGGGGGTTGGGGGTGCGTGTATGGGGGGGTTGGGGGTGTGTGTATGGGGGGGTTGGGGGTGTGTGTATGGGGGGGTTGGGGGTGTGTGTATGGGGGGGTCGGGGGTGTGTGTATGGGGGGGTCGGGGGTGCGTGTGTGTGTGTGTATGGGGGGGTCGGGGGTGCGTGTGTGTGTGTGTATGGGGGGGTCGGGGGTGTGTGTGTGTGTGTGTGTATGGGGGGGTCGGGGGTGTGTGTGTGTGTGTGTGTATGGGGGGGTCGGGGGTGCGTGTGTGTGTGTGTATGGGGGGGTCGGGGGTGCGTGTGTGTGTGTGTATGGGGGGGTCGGGGGTGTGTGTGTGTGTGTGTGTATGGGGGGGTCGGGGGTGTGTGTGTGTGTGTGTGTATGGGGGGGTCGGGGGTGCGTGTGTGTGTGTGTATGGGGGGGTCGGGGGTGTGTGTGTGTGTGTGTGTATGGGGGGGGTCGGGGGTGCGCTCTGACAGGTCAAACAGGGCCCGTCAGCTGCGTTTCTGGTTTAATTTGGCGTAGTAACTCAGCCCGCCGGCACCAATAACTCACCGTGAACGGGCAGGAGGTCCTGGCGCACGTGAGCTTGGGCGTGAGCCTCCAGCTGCAGGCCTCTGGCTGAAATAAAGCCCCCGCCCCCCCCCCCCCCCCCCCCCCCCGCGCTTAGGCCGAGCGCTGCTCAGTGCATTAATGTGCTGCTCCAAACGCTCAGGCTCCCCCCCCCCCCCCCAAAAAAAAAACATTTAGGCACTCCAGAGACGCGGCGATGGATGGGGATCAGGAGCTCCCCGCACACCTGAGAATCATTTCGCCTTCTTGAAACGAGCCAACGGACGAATAAATCAGGAGATTTTTCGCTCTCGCACGGTCCCTCCCACCCCTGGCAATAATTTACTCAATTTAGAAAGAAAAAAAAAGTAATTTATTTGCGTAGGTTATTCCCTTATCCTGTGTGTGGTGTAATTAATCTTCAGGTCTATTTTGCACAGAGGAAAATCACAGGAAGATGGATGTTCTGATGCAGGAGTGGGGCGTCTATGAGGAGCTCGGACACCGTAGCCCTCCGATCCCAAACAGAGCTCCACGATGATTGGTCTACGCGAAATGTACACAAATCAAACGTACAAACATGCAGCTCCTGCAAGTATGTGCGAGGAGGGCGTGCATGTAAGTGGTTATTACTCTTCGTCTGACCACATCACCCCCCAGTGTTTAACTAATACTTTAAATAATGTAAATATATTCAAATATTCTGCCATATTTTCTACCTTGAGGCTTGATTATGAGGCATGGGGGTTTTTGCTTGCGTAGTCGGTTAAACCGATGTGCGGCGCAGCGTTCAAAGGTTGCAGGTTCGAATCCGGGAGTCACGCTCTACCGTTGTAGCCTTGAGGCAAGCTACTTAACCTGTGTTGATCCAGCGATTATCCAGGAGCAGTGTGTACACACACACACACACAACGTGTAGGATGTGGCCTGTGCTATGGCAGCCAGCCTGGATAAGACCTTTGGGCTCAGCTGATAGATAATAGGGTCATTATTGAAGCCCACAAACGCAAGCAGACCTGTCTTTGTGGTGAAAGACTAGAACCCAGTCAGTAAGTGGCACGCATCGAGCCAAGAGAAACAGGGATGAGGAGAGCGACTGTCGGCCTTCTACTGAGCGGAGAGAATCAGTTCTCTCTCTCCCTCCCTCCGTCTCAGCGAACGGGCTGACCTTCACTGCGACCCTTTCACTCTGGTAGAAACCCAGCCATCTTTTTCCTCTGTTCTTTTATTACTCCTCTTTATTTCCCCCTCCACTGCTGCCCATTTCACTTTGACCTCCTTCAGTGGAAACAGAAAAGGGGGTCTGGTGAACTCTTCTGAAATTGAAGCGGTTGTATCAATTTTTTTTACACGTCCATTGAGGGGGGGGGGAGATGGGGAGAGACAGAGGCGGAATACTGGTCGCATTGGGGGAGTGGAATATCCGCTTCTTTTCTTTTTAAAAATATTTTTCCTGCTTTTTCTTCTAAATTTAGAATCCCCGTTTGTGTTCAAGCAGCACACCCACTGTCCATTCACGAATGCACAGAGAGTCACATGACGTCCTCTTTACTCCACAGGACCACAGTCTGAGCTCCCAGAGACGTGAGCGGGAGGACGACGCGGGAACCAGACTGACCAGTGGGGGGCGCCGGTGAGTGAAGAGAATCACCACATCATCATTCTGTGGGAAAGTCAGAAATGAAGCATTTACTTATGAACATAAACGTAATGAAGTAGTTTGTTTAAAAGCTAGAAGTGTTTTGTGATAAAGTTACAGGGAAGTGTGGGGGTAAAGTCACAGGGAAGTGGGGTAAAGTCACAGGGAAGTGTGGGGTAAAGTCACAGGGAAGTGGGGTAAAGTCACAGGAAAGTGTGGGGGTGAAGTCACAGGGAAGTGTCGGGGTAAAGTCACAGGGAAGTGTGGGGGTAAAGTTACAGGGAAGTGTGGGGTGAAGTTACAGGGAAGTGTGGGGTACAGTCACGGAAGTGTGGGGGCAAAGTTACAGGGAAGTGTGGGGTGAAGTTACAGGGAAGTGTAGGGTGAAGTTACAGGGAAGTGTGGGGTACAGTCACGGAAGTGTGGGGGCAAAGTTACAGGGAAGTGTGAGGTGAAGTTACAGGGAAGTGGGGTAAAGTTACAGGGAAGTGTGGGGGTAAAGTCACAAGGAAGTGTGGGGTAAAGTCACAGGGAAGTGTGGGGGTGAAGTCACAGGGAAGTGTCGGGGTAAAGTCACAGGGAAGTGTGGGGGTAAAGTTACAGGGAAGTGTGGGGTGAAGTTACAGGGAAGTGTGGGGTAAAGTCACAGGGAAGTGGGGTAAAGTTACAGGGAAGTGTGGGGGTAAAGTCACAGGGAAGTGTGGGGGTAAAGTCACGGAAGTGTGGGGGCAAAGTTACAGGGAAGTGTGGGGTGAAGTTACAGGGAAGTGTAGGGTGAAGTTACAGGGAAGTGTGGGGTAAAGTTACAGGGAAGTGTGGGGGTAAAGTTAGGGGGAAGTGTGGGGTAAAGTCACAGGGAAGTGTGGGGTGAAGTTACAGGGAAGTGTAGGGTGAGGTTACAGGGAAGTGTGGGGTAAAGTCACAGGGAAGTGTGGGGGTAAAGTCACAGGGAAGTGTGGGGGTAAAGTCACAGGGAAGTGTGGGGGTAAAGTTAGGGGGAAGTGTGGGGGCAAAGTTACAGGGAAGTGTGGAGTGAAGTTACAGGGAAGTGTAGGGTGAAGTTACAGGGAAGTGTGGGGTAAAGTTACAGGGAAGTGTGGGGGTAAAGTTAGGGGGAAGTGTGGGGTAAAGTCACGGGGAAGTGTGGGGTGAAGTTACAGGGAAGTGTAGGGTGAAGTTACAGGGAAGTGTGGGGTAAAGTTACAGGGAAGTATGGGGTGAAGTTACAGGGAAGTGTGGGGGTAAAGTTAGGGGGAAGTGTGGGGTAAAGTCACAGGGAAGTGTGAGGTGAAGTTACAGGGAAGTGTGGGGTGAAGTTACAGGGAAGTGTAGGGTGAAGTTACAGGGAAGTGTGGGGTAAAGTTACAGGGAAGTGTGGGGGTAAAGTTAGGGGGAAGTGTGGGGTAAAGTCACAGGGAAGTGTGGGGTGAAGTTACAGGGAAGTGTAGGGTGAAGTTACAGGGAAGTGTAGGGTGAGGTTACAGGGAAGTGTGGGGTAAAGTTACAGGGAAGTGTGGGGGTAAAGTCACAGGGAAGTGTGGGGTGAAGTTACAGGGAAGTGTAGGGTGAAGTTACAGGGAAGTGTAGGGTGAGGTTACAGGGAAGTGTGGGGTAAAGTTACAGGGAAGTGTGGGGGTAAAGTCACAGGGAAGTGTGGGGGTAAAGTCACAGGGAAGTGTGGGGGTAAAGTTAGGGGGAAGTGTGGGGGCAAAGTTACAGGGAAGTGTGGAGTGAAGTTACAGGGAAGTGTAGGGTGAAGTTACAGGGAAGTGTGGGGGTAAAGTCACAAGGAAGTGTGGGGTAAAGTCACAGGGAAGTGTGGGGGTGAAGTTAGGGGGAAGTGTGGGGGCAAAGTTACAGGGAAGTGTGGAGTGAAGTTACAGGGAAGTGTAGGGTGAAGTTACAGGGAAGTGGGGTAAAGTTACAGGGAAGTGTGGGGGTAAAGTCACAAGGAAGTGTGGGGTAAAGTCACAGGGAAGTGTGGGGGTGAAGTCACAGGGAAGTGTCGGGGTAAAGTCACAGGGAAGTGTGGGGGTAAAGTTACAGGGAAGTGTGGGGTGAAGTTACAGGGAAGTGTGGGGTAAAGTCACAGGGAAGTGGGGTAAAGTTACAGGGAAGTGTGGGGGTAAAGTCACAGGGAAGTGTGGGGGTAAAGTCACGGAAGTGTGGGGGCAAAGTTACAGGGAAGTGTGGGGTGAAGTTACAGGGAAGTGTAGGGTGAAGTTACAGGGAAGTGTGGGGTAAAGTTACAGGGAAGTGTGGGGGTAAAGTTAGGGGGAAGTGTGGGGTAAAGTCACAGGGAAGTGTGGGGTGAAGTTACAGGGAAGTGTAGGGTGAAGTTACAGGGAAGTGTAGGGTGAGGTTACAGGGAAGTGTGGGGTAAAGTTACAGGGAAGTGTGGGGGTAAAGTCACAGGGAAGTGTGGGGGTAAAGTCACAGGGAAGTGTGGGGGTAAAGTTAGGGGGAAGTGTGGGGGCAAAGTTACAGGGAAGTGTGGAGTGAAGTTACAGGGAAGTGTAGGGTGAAGTTACAGGGAAGTGTGGGGTAAAGTTACAGGGAAGTGTGGGGGTAAAGTTAGGGGGAAGTGTGGGGTAAAGTCACAGGGAAGTGTGGGGTGAAGTTACAGGGAAGTGTAGGGTGAAGTTACAGGGAAGTGTGGGGTAAAGTTACAGGGAAGTGTGGGGTGAAGTTACAGGGAAGTGTGGGGGTAAAGTTAGGGGGAAGTGTGGGGTAAAGTCACAGGGAAGTGTGAGGTGAAGTTACAGGGAAGTGTGGGGTGAAGTTACAGGGAAGTGTAGGGTGAAGTTACAGGGAAGTGTGGGGTAAAGTTACAGGGAAGTGTGGGGGTAAAGTTAGGGGGAAGTGGGGGGTAAAGTCACAGGGAAGTGTGGGGTGAAGTTACAGGGAAGTGTAGGGTGAGGTTACAGGGAAGTGTGTGGTAAAGTTACAGGGAAGTGTGGGGGTAAAGTCACAGGGAAGTGTGGGGGTAAAGTTAGGGGGAAGTGTGGGGGCAAAGTTACAGGGAAGTGTGGAGTGAAGTTACAGGGAAGTGTAGGGTGAAGTTACAGGGAAGTGTGGGGTAAAGTTACAGGGAAGTGTGGGGGTAAAGTTAGGGGGAAGTGTGGGGTAAAGTCACAGGGAAGTGTGGGGTGAAGTTACAGGGAAGTGTAGGGTGAAGTTACAGGGAAGTGTGGGGTAAAGTTACAGGGAAGTGTGGGGTGAAGTTACAGGGAAGTGTGGTGGTAAAGTTAGGGGGAAGTGTGGGGTAAAGTCACAGGGAAGTGTGAGGTGAAGTTACAGGGAAGTGTGGGGGTAAAGTTAGGGGGAAGTGTGGGGGAAGTGTGGGGGTAAAGTCACATTGAAGTGTGGGGAAGTTTGGGGTAAAGTCACAGGGAAGTGTGGGGTAAGGTCATAGGGATGTGTGGGGTAAGGTCATAGGGATGTGTGGGGTAAAGTCACAGGGAAGTGTGGGGTAAAGTCACCTTGAAGTGTGGGGGAAGTCTGGGGTAAAGTCACAGGGAAGTGTGGGGTAAGGTCATAGGGATGTGTGGGGTAAAGTCACAGGGAAGTGTGGGGTAAAAAGTCACAGGGAAGTGTGGGGTAAAGTCACAGGGAAGTGTGGGGTAAAGTCACAGGGAAGTGTGGGGTAAAAAGTCACAGGGAAGTGTGGGGTAAAGTCACAGGGAAGTGTGGGGTAAACAGTCACAGGGAAGTGTGGGGTAAAGTCACATTGAAGTGTGGGGGAAGTGTGGAGTAAAGTCACAGGGAAGTGTGGGGTAAAGTCACATTGAAGTGTGGGGGAAGTGTGGGGGTAAAGTCACATTGAAGTGTGGGGGAAGTGTGGGGTAAAGTCACAGGGAAGTGTGGGGGTACCGTTAGCACCGTGCTCCCCTCCTGGCCTGGGCCTCTGGCAGCGACTCGGGTTCAGAGTTACGGCTCAGTGGGGACGGAGATAAAAAGTGCTGAAAGATGGCGGTAATCTACGCGCCATTCCTCCCGCTGGAAACGGCGTGAGCTCGGCCTTCTGGGCCGCGGGAGTCTGGGCCACCCGCGTCTCTCTCTCCCCGCGGCCTCGTAACGACCTGGGGGCGCGAGAGCCCCAGAATGAGCCCGAACTCTGCCCCTCCGCTCAACCCTGCCCCCTCGCCCCCGTCCTGCCCCGCCCCGCCGTGTTCCGTCCCGTAGCACTTCAAAAGGGGAAAGGGCTCCCTCGAGCCCCGGCCGCTGCAGTACACACGAGGCCCCTCCCCCCCCCCCCCCCCGCCCCTCCCCGAAGCGTTTTAAATCACGCCGAGCCGGTGACGTCGGGGCTGCACTTGTGCCCTCTCACACAAAACTGAGGAGAGCGCGAGGGGCGAGGGAGGGATAACAAAAAAGAGTTTAAAAAAGGAGCGGCGCAGATGCTCTCTGAATCCCTCTCCTCCCTCCATCTCCTCCCTCCCTCTCCTCCTTCCATCTCCTCTCTCCCTCTCCTCCCTCCATCTCCTCCCATTCCTCTGCGTTCCGCAGGGGGCTGTATCGCACGCTCCATCAAAAACCCATAACTGCGAAAAATGGGGAAAGTTAACGACGTTACGAAATTAATGAAGACAATAATCACCGCGCCTATAAATTAATACGGCAGAGCGGATGCAGCTTTGGATGTTTTCTAACGGGTGTCTTTGAGTTTCTTTTTCAGTCTTCATTCATTCTCTAACTGTGTTTCTCCAGCCCAACTTTTACATAACGTTGAGCGAAGAGGATGAAGTGCATTCATTTCGCTGTCACAATAACTGTGGTATTGCGATATAATATATCGCAATATCCTAAATGGAACACAGTGATTTTTGGTTTATTAAAACGACATCAGCACTTTTCTCATATTTTTCCTGAGGTTCAGCAGTGTAGGCACACTCACAGTCTATAGTGTTAAACTGGTCTTCAAGTCACTCTGGATAAGGCCGTCTGCTGAATCAATAATGTACTGTATGCCTTTTATTAGTCCCATATGAGGTCACATTATATGCTATTCAGGTCTTCACTGTAAGGGCTATATAGATTTAAAACAGTACATTAAGCATTGTATTATTATTATTATTATTGGTATTATTATTGTTGTGTTTTTATTTGTCTTCGTTAGAGCACTACTGCCAGAACTGGGCCCTGACAGGAATTATAAAAATTCAAAAATCATGATTTTGCCAAAAAACCCAGCCCTCCAGAAAAGCAGCAGCATCTTCAACATCGACCTCGAACACAAGTTAACTTCTGATTACTTTGGACTGAAAATCAGTACCTCAGGATCTTTTATCTGGCAGTGAATGCATTAAAAGACTAAATTCATAGAGCTTTCTATGCAATAAAAAGAAAAATTTGTAAAATGAATGCTCTCATTAAAGCCAGCAAAACTACACTAGATGTTACAAGCATCCAGACGAAGCCCTGAATGCAGCATTCTGTTGAAATATTAACAGAGATTATAGACTAGCGGGTACACTATATGGCCAAAAGTATGTGGACACCTGACATTCAGCATCTCAAAATTATGGGTATATATTAAGCATATATTATATTAAATATTAAGTATATAAAAGTATATATTATGTACTTGATATTCATATTGTTTATTGCAATCTTATGGAAATTATTGCAATACTGAACCTATGTGTGATCATGCCATTTAAGCATATGCGTATGTCAGTATGTCCCCTGAAGGGACCTTGGATGTCTCTCTCTCTCTCTTTCTCTCTCTCGCTCTCCCCCTCTCTCTCTCCCCCTCTCTCTCTCCCCCTCTCTCTCTCTCTCCCTCCCCCTTTCCCTCTCTCTCTCCCTCCCTCTCTCTTTCTCTCGCTCTCCCCCTCTCTCTCTCTCCCCCCCCTCTTTCTCTCCCTCTCTCCCTCTCTCTCCCTCTCTCTTTTCTCTCTCTGCGGAGTTCTGATGCAGCTCCAGTCTTCCGGGTTTTACTTCTAGCATTTTCTCTCTGCCACAGTGTGACAGATCGCCATAGAAACGCATGACAGCCTCCCGGACGGCTGACGGGAATGAGATCAGACATGTGATGCGATATAAAGAGGTCGCGGGGTCGGCCCCTCCCTCCGGCCCCACCCGCGGCGCACGCTAATTTCAAACATATGACCCACGCGGCACATCGCGGAAAAAAGGCCTCTCGCGTCGCACGCTCTCCACACTCCTGTCTCAGGCCTATCAAAACAAGAACATGGAGGGAAAGAGAGCGGGAGAGAGAGAGAGGGGGAGAGAGAGAGCAGGAGAGAGTGGGAGAAAGAGGGAGAGAGAGAGAGGGAGAGGGAGAGGTAGAGGGAGAGAGAGAGAGCAGGAGAGAGTGGGAGAAAGAGGGAGAGAGAGAGGGAGAGAGAAAGAGAGAGAGAGCAGGCGAGAGTGGGAGAGGGAGAGAGGGAAAGAGAGGGAGAAAGAGCAGGAGAGAAAGAGAGAGAGCAGGCGAGAGTGGGAGAGGGAGAGAGGGAAAGAGAGAGAGAGAGCAGGAGAGAGAGAGAGAGCAGGCGAGAGTGGGAGAGAGAGAGAAACGAGAAGAGGGGAAAGTTTAAAAAAACCTCAAAGTGAGGGAAGCGAAATTAGAAGTGACGGCTTGACGTACAGTATAACACGCTTAATGTGATTAGGCCCCTGTGACAACTCCCCTCTTATATTTCCACAACTTGAAGGGGAAGTCTGATTCGCTGACGCCAAAACACAGTCAGCCTCCTACCGCAGCAGGGAGGGCTGGGGGGGGGGGGGTGAGGAATAAGCATTAATCCCCTTGTTCCATTAGTTTAGGTTGAGATGTCTGATGCTTTCGGGGGGGGGGGGGGTGGTCGGGGGGGGGGGGGGCGGGACAATGGACACTGTTGAATTATGACTCATGGGAGGAACTGCGAGCGCATGTGGGGGGGGGGGGTCGGCGGTGGTGGGGGGGTAGAGACGGCGGTTACTGATGCTTGCGAGTGTGTGAGCCAAGAAAACAGGGAGGGGGATTCTGGGAAATGGACGTGCAGAAAATGAAGAAGTCACCGCTAACTGTTCGGGCCAATAAACTTTCCTGCGTCGGGTACGGCTTTACCGCGAAGAGAGAAGTTACTGGTTAAGATTTTAAGTAGCACGTGTGAAAAAGCAAATGGAGGCTTAGATGACAGGCAGGTCCCCTACTTACAGCAGCTGTTATTTTGGAGGCCCTACATACCAAAAATCTAAACTGAGCGCAAGATAAAGTTTCCTGTTGATTATGTGGTGTTTGTGACCCATATTGTCTACAGATTATTCAGCTGTGGTTGCATTCACCTTATGATACATAAGACCAAGTACTACAAGCCTTTTGCAATTATATTTTGCATGTAAAAATATGCTACATACTTACATACATGAGCTGTTCTGAATTCTGCAGAGTAAACAGATTAAGCAACGGTATGTATGTTTAGGGAAATTTGGTGAAGCCTAATACTCAGCACTACTTTTTTCTGTGGTTTTTTTTTTTTTTAACTTTTTGAAAAGGACTTTAGAGCCATAAAACAAGAGCTGAGCTACTGGCAGAGCAGCCTGTATGACAGTGTGACATATCGCCTGTGGAGGGGAGCGCTATCCTTTTTTATGAGTTATTTCCCCCCTATTGCAGTTCCAGATTCAAGACTGAGCATAACTCTCCTGCCTTTTTCTGGGCCCTCTGTATCTCTGCCAGAGAGAGGGGGAGAGGGGGAGAGGGAGGAGGAGAGAGAGAGGGAGAGAGGGAGGGGGAGTGAGAGAGGGAGTGAGGGGGAGAGAGAGAAAGAGAGAAGGGGAGGGGGGAGATATAGAGAGAAAGAGAGGAAGAGAGAAAGGGGGAGAGAGAAAGAGAAAGAGAGAGGGGGGAGAAAGTGAGAGAAAGAAAGAGAGGGGGGAAGAGAGGACATGGAGGTATATACACAGGAAGAAAAGAAACAGGGAAAGAAGAAGTAGAAAGCGAGAGATGAATGAAAGAGAGGACGGAGGGAAGGAGAGCAGGAAGAAAAGACGAGCCAATGAGCAGTAATGGCGGGTATGACCACGCAACAGTGAGAATGAGATGGAGAGAGGGAGAGAGAGGGAGACAGAGATGGAGAAAGTGAGTGAGAAAGTGAGAGAGGAAGAATTAGTGTGCGTATGTGATTAGAAACAGAGACGGAGAGAGGAATAGAGAGAGAGCGAGAGTGGGAGAGAGAAAGAGAGAGAAAGAAAGAGAGGGGGAGAGAGGCAATATAAGGAGTGAAAGGAAAGGCCTTGCAGCCCTGTCCAGCAGGAAATTCAATAAAAATTCTTCAAAAGGCCGCGGCTGACATTGAAAAATAGGGAAATTATGAGGCCGAGCGGCGAAGGAAGCAGAAGAGTTATTATATTTGGCACGCGGACGGCAGGCAGGTGCCCTGGGCCTCGGTGCAGGAGAGGCTTACGCTCCAGCGTGATTAAATACGGGATTCAAACCTGCAACCCCGCAGCCACAGCCACAGCCACTGCAGCACGGAGAGCAGGCTGTGTTCTGGGAAGGAGGGAAAGAAACAGAGAGGTGAGGGAGAGAGAGATAGAGAGAGGGGGGGTGGGGGAGGAAGGTGTACATGCGGTGTAGGAGGAATCACGTCAACATGAAAAGGTGTACATTGCTGCTGTAACTGGCGGTAGGATATAGCAAAACTAAACTGACTCACGGGCAAGAATGAAGGAATGAATGAGGGAGTGGATGGAGGGATGAATAGAGGAATGAGGTTATGGGAGTGAATGGCTGCAGGCCTGAAGGAGGAGAGGAGAGGAGGGGAGGAGGAGGGGAGGGGAGGAGGAGAAGGGGAGGAGGACGGGCCGGGCAGGGGAGCTTGGATGCCAGACGTGGATAGATTGGTCTGCCAAACACAGTAAAAGTGAGAAGCCAAGGGTTTTCAGCGCTGAGAAATGAGGGTCATTTTTCAAACGTGTTTAAAGTTGTGTCAGGAGGTAGAGAGATTGGGCCAGTTGTTCGTTCTCTAACCTTGTGTTCTCGCTCTCTCTCCCTCTCCCTCTCTCTCTCTCTCTCTCTCCCTGCTTTCTCCTTCTCGTCCGTGTCCGTGTATCTGAGATACTTGTTTGAGAGTGTGGATATAATAAATAATATTCACTTAAACTACCGCTACATCAGCGAAATATTGCTATGCATTTGTGCTTATATGGAATTTACAAAACAAAACAAACACCGGCAAGACATGCTGGGTGCAGGGAAGAACTAAACAGCAAGGCCTGTAATAACCTGCAGATTCTGGAACAAACTTCTACAAGAACTGAAGATGAACAGACTCACTGAAACCTTAAAAAGCAGCAGAGGCTGGGTGGAATTGCTGGGTTTGGAGCGGCTCAGTCAGTAAAATCTCTTCTCGAGAGGCTGGCCCCAACAGCCCTACGCATTGCTGTTTTAGCCCTTTAAGGTGTAAGATAACAAATGCATGATTAGAATTTTCATAACATGCTGATGTCACAGTCACTCCTGGGGACTGAAAGCAGCGGATTTCTAGAACACTGATTTAGAACTTTAGAATTTTGAAAAACCATTCCAAAAATATTCCTGCTCTTCAAAGGTTTAAGTCTGAGTGATTTTATTAGACTGGGGATCTGTAGTTGTGTCACACAGTTTAAAGACTGCTGGGGAATTGTACGCATTTTTAAAAACCTTTTCTGTGTGTGTGTGCTCGTGCATGCATGTGTATGTACTCACAGTGGTGTGTGTATGCGTGTGAGTGAGCGTATGTGCTCCTGTGTGTTTATATTAGAGTTAAATCAAAGTGTTGAGAGAGAGAGAAAAAAGACAAAAATACCTGGAAAGAAAGATGATAAATCTGCCTATTTGGCAACCCGAGAAGCCGTGGCACTTTGAAAAGGTCTTTTTGATCACACAAACTTTTTTTTTTGTGAGGGTTCATGTTCTCATCAAAGCTCTTCAAATCTGTCCCGGCTCGGTTCTGGGCTCTGACTGCTGCTGTGGAAGTTTCGGAGGATAACCTTTGAAGCTGCGCGATCTGTGAGAGGAGCTGAGCGGGGGAGCCTTATCGCCTTCTGCTGTCAGCCCAATGAAAGAGCAGAGGAAAAACAGCACAAAGGTATCTGCTGTGTCATTTACCTCTGCGGCTTAATCCAATCAAATCTCGCCCCAGGAATCAGCCAGCGGGTGACAGGCACACCGACTACAGTTTGAGTCATGTGACAACAGGGAGCTCGTACAGTTATTGTGCCTGTGTGTGTGTGTCTCTGAATGTGTGTATTAGTTTGTGTGTGTGTGAGAGCGTGTGTGTGTGCATGTGTGTGTACATGTGCATGTGAGTCTTTGTGTGTGTCTGAATATGTGTATTTGTACGTGTGCATGTGTGTGTGCGTGTGTCTCTGAGTATGTGTGTTTGTGTGTTGCTGAGTATGTGTGTGTCACACATACACAATGACACCAAACCAGTGTTGTTGCCGTACAGATATATTTTAAACTCTGCCTTGTTCTGGCAGTTCTAAGTGCTGTTTAAAATGCAAAATGCTGAGAAGCGGCAGTGAAGCAGCCAAAGGTACAGAGAGGACAGAGATCCCTGAGAGAGCTGCGCGTGGCGCTCCTCAGAGAGCTTCAGACCGTCACCTGCGCTCTGAGCGCTGTTCTGGAGCTCGGCGTTCGCACCGCACCGACAAAAATACTCCCAGAGTTCACCAGCGCGGCGTGTATCTCTCCATCAAAGGGAACTTCAAAAGGTGTTTACCCCAAATGTAGGCGAACGGCGTCAAAAACACCGCAGCTGAATTGCAGAAAGGAGGGCGGAGGAGTGGAGTTTGCTCAGACTGCCGTGTTTTAGTGATGTCACGTATCCCAGCATGCAATGCAGCAGGCGATTTGAAGTGTCCAAACCCACCCCCCCCGGGGTGGTTGCTGTTGTTTATTTGTGAAGGTTGACCCCTGCCTGACCTCCCTGGCTCTTCGTAGTGACCCCCAGAGTGATGGCTTGAGGGGACGTGACACCGTGTGGGGGGGAGGGAGGGAGGGGGGTGCCGTGAAGGGGACGAAGCCTGGAATCAGAAGGTCACAGATTCGCTTCCCAGATGGAGGAAGTTCCATGAGAGCAGGTATTCCGCTCTGGGGTAGGGTATCACTGCTTCCTTATGCTCTGCTGACCTGTCAATCAAATGGGCCGGTGGGGGTGGGGGTGGGGGTGGGGGTGGGGGTGGGCCGAGGAGGTAAACAAACAGGATGTCCCAAGACAGGGAATTTCTTTGACAATGCAAGGGTGAAGAGTTCACAGAGGGCTGAGACAGAGGGGGCATGCTCTTTTTTGGAGAGGGGTGGGTCGGTGGGGGGCCTGCGCGTGAGGGAATCCAGTTTGGGGCAAGGCGTGTCGGTCTGTGGGCACGGTGGGGCCCGTGGACGATCAAAGTGGCATCTCCTTTTGTATGGGGGGTGGGGGGGGTGGCGTCCAACACACTTCCAACTGACTCCATAACTAAGAGCTCATACGACTCACTCACTCTATAACTAAGAGCTCATACGACTCACTCACTCCATAACTAAGAGCTCATACGACTCACTCACTCCATAACTAAGAGCTCATACGACTCACTCACTCCATAACTCAGAGCTCATACGACTCACTCACTCTATAACTAAGAGCTCATACGACTCACTCACTCCATAACTAAGAGCTCATAGGACTCACTCACTCCATAACTAAGAGCTCATACGACTCACTCACTCCATAACTAAGAGCTCATACGACTCACTCACTCCATAACCCAGAGCTCATATGACTCACTCACTCCATAACTAAGTGCTCATACGACTCACTCACTCCATAACTAAGAGCTCATACGACTCACTCACTCCATAACTAAGAACTCATACGACTCACTCACTCCATAACTAAGAGCTCATACGACTCACTCACTCCATAACTAAGAGCTCATACGACTCACTCACTCCATAACTAAGAGCTCATACGACTCACTCACTCCATAACCCAGAGCTCATACGACTCACTCACTCCATAACTCAGAGCTCATACGACTCACTCACTCCATAACTAAGAGCTCATACGACTCACTCACTCCATAACTCAGAGCTCATACGACTCACTCACTCCATAACTAAGAGCTCATACGACTCACTCACTCCATAACTCAGAGCTCATACGACTCACTCACTCCATAACTAAGAGCTCATACGACTCACTCACTCCATAACTAAGAGCTCATACGACTCACTCACTCCATAACCCAGAGCTCATACGACTCACTCACTCCATAACTCAGAGCTCATACGACTCACTCACTCCATAACCCAGAGCTCATACGACTCACTCACTCCATAACTAAGAACTCATACGACTCACTCACTCCATAACTAAGAGCTCATACGACTCACTCACTCCATAACTAAGAGCTCATATGAGTTCATGATTGTCTGTGGAGCTGACGAAAACACACACAGTGACTGGAAACCACCAACTGCTGAAACCAGCGGCAGCGCGCTAATGAGAATCTCTCTGCTGGGTGACAAAGTGGGATGTCAGAACGTTCGTTTGTTACAGTACGGCAGCTAATTAGAAAGCAAGATAACGAATACGTGTAAAACCCCGATTAGATTAAACACAGAGGTGGCTCGTTTTACGATGAAGTGAAGGACTCGAGATTAGTTCAACTGCACGATTCTGGAAGGGGTACACAAGGGCACCCCTGCGGCTATTGTAAATTTATTTTTTTACAGGTGAAATTTGGTTCAGGTATCATGGAAAGGTGAGACTTTAGGGGTGACTGCTGATGAATCGCTACCCTTGGTAGAGCAGAACTCACCAGCCAAAGGGACAGAGATCACACCAATCAGTACTGGCTGTGTGGACGATGCTACAGACTACAATCAATTTCCTTTTTTTTAAAAAAACTTCCTCCATTTCGATCCTTAACCCTTTAAGGTCTGAGATCACAAATATGTTCTTAACTGAACAGTCTAATGCTGATGTCACAATCACTGCTGGTGACTGAGAGCAGAGTGGAGTTCTAGAACACTGCCTTAGAACTTTGAAAAAAAGGTGGCAGTTGCTGTTGTGAGATCTGTTGGCCTGCCCAGCTCCACTCAGAAGAACGAGCCTGCCGCTAACTGCAACTCTCCTTACCTGGGTACGGCCGGCCCAGGTGTGGTCCGGTCCGGTCCGGATCGATCCGGGCCAGCAGAGCGGGCGCATTGGGAAGCCGCACGCCAGATCGCCCGTAATCTTCTCTGTTTCAGAAGGGCGGGAAAAGGCTGGGCGGAGCCCTGGGGGCCTCGTTCTCTCTGAGACGGGGCTTAAGAGCTGCGTGTGTCCCCCCCCCCCCCCGCCCCCCCACGGAGTTAATCTCCCCTCCAGGTGAGGGTTCTGTCACTTACAGCGCGCCCGGAGAGGTAATCCACCGCTAATCCAAACCAAATTAGCGCCTTCCCCCGGCGGGCGGGCCCCGGGCCCCAGCGGGACGGCTGTGGTGGAGTAACCGCCCCGCGGTGCCGCCACGTTTTCACGGAGACGAGAGACGGACAGCGTGGCGCTGCGCTGTGATTGGAGGATGAGCACAGGAACGTGTGGCTCAAACTATACATCAGCCTGGCTCATTTTAAAACCCTCACTACCTGGGAAAAAAGCATTTTTATTGCAAAACATATTCTATAATATTTTCGCATACAATATTTCCATGTATAAAAGTGGTACATTTTTATTGACAATATATGGCATGTTTTTTTTTTTTCTTCACGTCAATTGAAAGAAATTGGTTATATTCTTTGATTGCATTTCTTGCACATGCTGTTTTTAGCACAAAGTAGAAGTTTCTCTCTGAGCCAGTGGGACAGTGCACTCCTGTCAGAGGTCACGACATTGCAATGAGCTTCCCAGAATTCACTCTGTCATGCAATCGCACCGGCTGCCGAGCAACCACTGTCCAGGTGATGATGGCTGAGGCTCATCCGAAACATTCCTTCCGCACGCACACCGCAGACAGACGCCATTTCACATGTTTCTTCTGTCTTCTCCTGGCTTTTTCTCCTGTCTCCACACAGTCAGTTCTTCTGCAGAAATTGCACACAGACTTGCCGGCGTGCTTTTCATAAAAAGTCATTTAGCAGATAAACTAATGCAAATGAAATCATGAGTTTGGAACTTTAATGAAAATATGTGAAGTACTGAGGTTGTCCTCTTCGTAGCCTTCCTTTTTAAGAAAAAAATAAAAAGAACCCAGAAAAAAAAGTTCTATAATGAATTCAGACTACGGACTGGGAGGTCAACCAATATTTTTTATTTTTTCCACAGATTACTTTGAGCACTTTTGACTGTCGTGCTGCTAATTTATGACTGTGCGAACGTCCGAGTGTTTGGCTTGGACTTTAAACACACGGCGCGCAGCTCTCCAAGGTGACATAATAAAATATGGAGGCCGTTTTCGTTTTATTTATTTTTGTATTTCCCGGCTTGTGATTCTGCCCTTCTCGCCGCGCGGTTCCTTTTAATACTCGGGAGAGCAGTCGGAGAAGCCGCTGCTGCTCACGTTAATAAAAATATTTGTCAAAGCAAGGTCTTATAGTCAAAATGTCACTTAAATAACTCCTCTGTTTTTCTTTCCAATCATAACTCAACAGACCCTGCCTTTGTGCGCCTGGGTTGTGTATTCCAGCTCGAGCTCCGCTTGCATCCTCTGCTCATTTCAGGTGGTCCAAAGTCGTTTCAGTTTTACGGGGAATAGCGTTATTTTGCCATACAGCAAGCAGACTTTTTGTGAACTTGTTTTGTTCTCGCTTTCTCAAACCGATGTTCTTCTGTTCCCTCTCTCTCTCTCTCTCTGTCTCTCTCTTTTCTCTCTTTCCTTCTCATTAATTTCTTTCTTTTCTCTCTTCTCTTTCCTTTCAGTGGCTAGGGGTCCGGTCTTGAATGAAAGCCGGGCGGCAGGTTCGGGTGTGAGA
>NC_049214.1:1779965-1784508 GCF_013347855.1 Anguilla anguilla | reverse complement strand
GGGGGGGGGGGGGGGGGGGGATGAAATCAAGTGCAAAGTAGCGTTGGGACGCTGGGATTTTTTTTCCCCGAGTATAATTGTTTAGCAAATTATTGTGACAGCTGCTCTTATGGAGATCTGGTCGTAGCACGAGCCGGAGCTAGCGTCACACGCGCGCTGCTGGGTACTGCGCAAACAGAGCGGGGGGGAAAAGGACCCGGGCTCCAAAAAAAGCAATAAATCATCCTGATTGAATAAGGTTCACGCTTCGCTCGCAAGGCATGTTGCGAATGATTGCCCGCGACTTTCGCAAATAGACTGCTATGTATTCATTAACTGTGACATTTCTCAAAGCTGATACTCCAGACGGGGGAATGAAAATATTTAAATTATGAGCGTCTGGATACTACTGCAGTTGGAAAAAGCACAAAAGGGACTGCACGTTTTCAAGTAGCTGTTTAAAAAAAATTATTAACCGAGTGGTTTATAACCTACTTACTAACTTGTCATAGCCATTTCAGCGTTGTTATAGTCATATTTAATTAATAGTAACAGAGAGGAACTCTTGCCAAACCCTATATTTTATACATAAAGATGTCATGTGTGTGCATGTAAAACTGAGCGTTCTGTAAGTAGAACCCGGTCCTCTTCACTGAGTGAACAGCAACAGAGATACACACCTCAGCTTCCCTACATTAGAAATTAAAGGGAAATATTATTAATACTAATAATAATAATAATAGCACACGTTTCTTGTTTGTGTGTGTGTGTGTAGGGTGCAGTCGCGTGTGTGTGCAGTCCTATGTGTGTGTGTGGGGCGCAGTCATGTGTGTGTGCGCAGTCCTATGTGTGTGTATGGGGCGCAGTCGTGTGTCTGTGTGTGCTGTAGCTGCGTGTGTGTGTGTGTGTGTGGGGTGCAGTCGTGTGTCTGTATGAGTGTGTGTGTATGTGTGTGTGTGTGTGTGTGTGTCTGTGTGTGCTATAGCTGCGTGTGTGTGTGCATGCGTGCTGTAAGTGTGTTTGGATTTTCCCGCCTCTCTCGCTGTGACTGTCGGTGTGAGGGTAGAGCAGTGTTCTCGCTGTGACTGTAGGTGTGAGGGTAGAGCAGTGTTCTCGCTGTGACTGTAGGTGTGAGGGTAGAGCAGTGTTCTCGCTGTGACTGTAGGTGTGAGGGTAGAGCAGTGTACAGGTGTAATCAGGAGGACACGCTGATCTCTACTGTTTCTCCTCCGTGCGTGCGTCACATTTGTTTGGTTGTCCAAGTCAGTCGATTTCGCAATCGCTTAAAAGACACGACCTCGCAATTGACAACATGTGCTTTTAAATGATTCTGGGAACCGGCCCGGCCGGGTAATTGATTTTCTATCTGAGTCAACATCACAGTTTGTTTCACGTAAACCCCCATAAATCTGCAGGGCTGTAACTCTCCCCCCTGCCAGTAGCACAGCACCGGGGGGAAAACCCCTGAATTCAGTAAAACAGGGCCGAGGGGAAAACCCCCTGATTTCAGTAAAACAGGACTGAGGGAAAACCCCTGAATTCAGTAAAACAGGACTGGGGGGACAAACCCCTGAATTCAGTAAAACAGGACCGGCGGAAAACCCCTGAATTCAGTAAAACAGGACCAGGGGAAACCCCTGAATTCAGTAAAACAGGACCAGGGGAAACCCCCTGAATTTCGCGCCTGAGCGTTGGAGGTTGTGACTGTAATCTTTCCTAACTGCCGGTAGCGTTCCTGTGGATACAGTCGAGGCCTCGTGTTTATGGAGGAAGAGATGGGTGTACAGGACAGCAGGTACATTTGATTAGGGAGCCAAAAATGTGGTCAGAAAGTCAGCTGGTAAATGTGAACGTTAGTGAAAGTCGGCACAGCTAAGTTTAAGCAATATTTTATTGGAAGTTTATTTAAGAATTGTGGGTATAATATAATAATATATAAAAACCCCAAAGAAAGAAGGGAGAGATAGGGAGAGAGAAGGAGAGAGTGTGTGAGCGTGTGCATTTGCATGTGCCTGTGTGTGTGCACGTGCACGTGCACGTGGGTGTGTTTGTGTGTATGTGTACATGTGTGAATGTGTGTGCACGCGCGTGTGTGTGTTCCTGTGTTCGTGTATGTGTGTGTGAGCGTGTGTGTGTGTGTGTGTGTGTGTGTTAGTTTCCTGGCTGCTGCTCAGTAAAGTCCCGGAGTTGCACATCTGGTTCTGATTCCTCAGAGTTCATTAGTCACATCGGGGCTGTCTGCAGATAAATCTGTCACCCCCGACAACCACAAACAGGCTGAGAAATGAGCGGAAGAGGGGTGACACAGCTTCGACGCTTTAATAAATCATTTCAGCGAGATTAAAAACATACGCGTTTGATGGAAGGGGGCTAGTGGAGGGGGGGCGGTGGAGGGGGGGCGGTGGGAGGGTAGGTTGCTGTATTACAGACACAGCCATGCCTGTGCTTTCAGATCACTTTGGTTTTTGTGTTTGTCTCCTCATAAATGTAAAATGTATAGATTTGAATTCAGTTTTGAGAGGTTTTACGTGAGTCTAATATGGCTAAAATGTGCTCTATCCGAGTAAGATGAACTCTACTTGAGGTTTTTTAGCACAACATTTTGCTGAGTAGAAAAGTAAGATAAGTTGATTTTTGGTAAATTTAAAAAAATTTAAATGATTAATGTGCTGTACATGGAATATAAAAAATGTATGAAAAATGAATGTGAAAAATATTTATATGTCTTCCACATAAAAAATCGTTTTTGAATTCATATCTTCACTTTCATGCATGTTAGCAATCTCAGCAGATTTATGCATTTATAATCAAATAAAACTTATTGGCTAAAAAAATATATGGCTAAAATAAAATTAGCCAAAAAACTAAAATTCCCAAAATGCAGGATAGCGTGCAGAACATTTTGATTGACAGTGCAAACAGATTCCTTAGTTTCCAGGCCCGCCCAAGTCTCTCAGGCTGCCTTACAGGGCTGAACATCGAGCCCCGCCCTCTCTCTGGAGGCAGAACCGCAGCGATGCGCCAGCTCCGTGCAGTACGTCTCAGCGCTAATGCTGTACACCTGTCGAGCGGTTTATGGCATTCCTCCTCCCTCCCTCCCTCTCCCTCCCTCTCGCCAAAATGCTTTGGTTTATCTCCCGATGAGCTCATTATCTCCTGGCAGAGTTTGGGCCTGCGGTGGAAAGTCCTCTCCGTTTCCCGCGTATTCCGTGCGGATATTCCGCAGAGGGCACCGAGCGTTCGCTCTCCTCAGCGGGACCCTGGATCAGCTTCAGCTCGGGCCTGTGGAGGGGCTCTGGATCAGCTTCAGCTCGGGCCTGTGGAGGGGCTCTGGATCAGCTTCAGCTCGGGCCTGTGGAGGGGCTCTGGATCAGGCTTCAGCTCGGGCCTGTGGAGGGGCTGGGACGGGATTCTGAAGCAAGGGGGGGGGGGGGGGGGGAGGGGGGGGGGTTTGGGGGGGGGCTAAGGGTGCGCCTTCCTCACCTTAGGAATGAGGAGGAGGAGGAGGAGGAGGAGGGGGAGGAAGAGGAGGGAGAGAGAAGGAGTGAAATGACGCACACAGACAGGAGGGGGAGGTCAAGGGAAAGGAGGAGAAAGACAGAGAAAATTATATCTATATATATATTTTTTTTTTTGAGTGTGTTCTATTCGTTCCTTTTGGATGCTTTGACAGTATGTTCATTATGTATTTCCTGCCAGTAGAGCACATTGAGTGCTCTGCTCTGATGGTGCCTCTGCTGCATGTGAGACAGGTCCTCTCGGCTCTGTGCCGTGGGGGGTTGGGGGGGGGTGCTTTGTTCTGTGTTCATTCTGATATCTTTTTATTAACCCGCTCTGGCCTTGGAGGGGGGGCGGGGGGCAGGGGAGACAGAGAGAGAGAGAGAGAAAGATGGAAGGGGTGAAAATGGCAAGAATGCACATAATTTAAACTCGGGTCTTCTAAATTAAATAAATCACAGGGTTAATCTGATTGGTTTGTTGCTCATGTCCTCTCTCTCTCTCTCTCTGTCTCTTGTCTCTCACACACACACATGCACACACACACACACACACACACACACACACTCTCTCTCTCTCTCAGGGAGGTCAGCAGGCTTGCTCTTGCGTGACTCAGTGCTTTTCTCATCCTTCTCCCGCAGTCCCCGCCCCCTTGCCCCGCCCCTTGCCCCGCCCCCTGGCGCATAAATCACCCAGTAAATGAAGTGCCAGGCTGGAACTCCGGCGTGATTTGGAAGCCGTGCCAGCGCTTCCTTCGCCCAAGGTGCCCTCCTCCCGGTGCCCTTCGCCAACTCGTAAATCCTCCCCGCCCTGGCAACCCCATTACTCTGCGAGTTTCGCGCGAGGGCTCGGACGCCCCACTAAAGGACCTACAGCTCCTGTGTGAGTTCTGCAGCTGCCGCTACCGCCTGGGAGTTGAGTGGCCTGTTTTGTGCAAGAAGCCTCACTTGAGTGCCCTGTGTCCACAGGGACTGTCCTGTAAAAGCACACATGAGTTATGCAGCGCTGGCTTGAGTGTAATTATCTGTGTGTGTGTGCGTGTGTGTGTATCTGTGTGTGTGTGTGT
>NC_049214.1:1774965-1777465 GCF_013347855.1 Anguilla anguilla | reverse complement strand
GAGAGGGAGACAGAGAGAGGGAGAGAGAGCAGGGATGCTGTCACAGCTGTGCTGGCTGTCAGTCAGGTGCGGGGGCGAGTGACGTGACCCACAGTCCCATGCTTCGACAGCAGGGCGTGACCCCATTACACCTGTCAGCGCTCAGCGATCATGTGACCCGTCGGGGGGGGGTGGGGGGGTGGTTCAGGTGGGGGGGGCACAGTGTCACAGAGGGGACTCTCCTGCACAGAGACGGACAGAGAGGGACACGGGGCCGCCGGCGGGTCGGAGAGATGACAGAGGTCCTCCAGAGGTGTGCCCAAACGGAAATAAAAAAGGGACAAAGAAGCGGAGAGATGTACGAGAGAGAAGGGGGGAGGAGCCACAGCGGGGGGGGGGGGGTTCAGATACTCATCCCTTACTGAAGAACGTGGGGGGGGGGGGGGTGGTGGGGGCGTTGGTGTGTCTCTCTGTGTGTGAGGAGGGCCAAAAAAAAGTAGAAACACTGTCACTGCAGCAGCACTTTTTTCCCCAGCTAAACATCCTCCTTGCACCGCAGAGTCTGAAGGAACATGTGCCATAAACCGTTACATTCTGCTGCACACTGCTGTCCTCCCGCTGGGTTGACTTGCAGACCGGACCTTGCAGTGGACCCCCCCGATGAGGACAGCAGAGCCTGGCGCTCGGTCTGAGTCTGGACCGCGCCATTAGCTGTCTGGGGTCCGCTGACCTTAAAGAGGACCTCCCTGAGACCTCCCCCTGAGGGGTTGCCCCCCACCCCCCTCCCTGAACACTGGGCCCCCCTCCTCCACCGGTGATGTGGCTAAGAGAGGATTTTCTGGTTTGAGACCCCCCCCCTCCCCCACCTTCACATACAATTGATGAATTAAATGCCTGCAACAATCAATTCTATCCAGGTGTTCTAAAACCTCATGCATATGTGCTTCCTGTGAAACTTTTGAAGGCTGAACAGAAGTAAAGGAAAGTCCTTAATGTGCAACTTCGCCATTTTGGGGGGTGGGGGGGTGAAACCCAGAACCCCCCCCCCAGGCCCCCCCCGCTACGTCTTTGCTCGAACCCCATTAGCGTCGCGTTTCCAAGGCTTGTTAGACGTCTGCTCTCCCGATAATATACGGTGCTTTCATCTGAACGGAATGCGTTTCTTGTACAGTGTAATGGAAGCAATCTATTCTCGCTGTCAACATCGGAAAACACCCCCCCCAACCCCCCCTTGTTTGCCGGTGAGGAAATGTGCGACAGTGAGAAAGGAAAGCTGTTTTTCGAGGTGGGGGGGGGGGGGGGGGGGGAGGGGGGTGGGGGGCTGGAGGAGCAGCGGAGGGTTGTCGAGAGTTGTGCCCGTGTTTGTGAGTGAGTGTTTGAGTGTTTTTTGAGTGTCTGTTAGTATTTCGGTGAATTTGTGTACAGTTTTGGGGTGCTGAGTGTTCCCGTGTTTGTTCTAGTGCACACAACCATGTTTTCTTCGACCGTGAAATGAATGTGCGATTCCGTATTGAAGCTGTTATTATTCTAAAAAGATCCAGTCGCGTTTACTTATAGGGCCTGAAACGTTTTCTTGTCGACGATGGATTGAGTCTGCTGGGCTCAGCCTGCTGTTTACCGTTAAACGCATGGGCAGGACACCAGAGTGGGCATGCACTCATTCATTTACATAACATAACATATTCGCACAAAGAATTAAACAGCGACACCAGTAACCTGTCCTGCTCTCTGTCCCACTGGTCTCTCCTGCTCTCTGTCCCTCTAGTCTCTCCTCCTCTCTGTCCCTCTGGTCTCTCCTGCTCTCTGTCCCACTGGTCTCTCCTGTGAGCTCTCTGTCCCTCTGGTCTCTCCTGTGAGCTCTCTGTCCCTCTGGTCTCTCCTGCTCTCTGTCCCTCTGGTCTCTCCTCCTCTCTGTCCCTCTGGTCTCTCCTGCTCTCTGTCCCTCTGGTCTCTCCTGCTCTCTGTCCCTCTGGTCTCTCCTGTGAGCTCTCTGTCCCTCTGGTCTCTCCTGTGAGCTCTCTGTCTCTCTGGTCTCTCCTGCTCTCTGTCCCTCTGGTCTCTCCTGTGAGCTCTCTGTCCCTCTGGTCTCTCCTGCTCTCTGTCCCTCTGGTCTCTCCTGTGAGCTCTCTGTCCCTCTGGTCTCTCCTGTGAGCTCTCTGTCCCTCTGGTCTCTCCTGTGAGCTCTCTGTCCCTCTGGTCTCTCCTGCTCTCTGTCCCTTTGGTCTCTCCTGTGAGCTCTCTGTCCCTCTGGTCTCTCCTGCTCTCTGTCCCTCTGGTCTCTCCTGTGAGCTCTCTGTCCCTCTGGTCTCTCCTGTGAGCTCTCTGTCCCTTTGGTCTCTCCTGCTCTCTGTCCCTCTGGTCTCTCCTGCTCTCTGTCCCTCTGGTCTCTCCTGTGAGCTCTCTGTCCCTCTGGTCTCTCCTGCTGTCTGTCCCTCTGGTCTCTCCTGTGAGCTCTCTGTCCCTCTGGTCTCTCCTACTGTCTGTCCCTCTGGTCTCTCCTGTGAGCTCTCTGTCCCTCTGG
>NC_049214.1:1747465-1769965 GCF_013347855.1 Anguilla anguilla | reverse complement strand
TTGATTGATCCGCACGGACTGTAGAAATTCGTTTCGCTCCACCATATTGATTTCATTCCGCTGGTTGTGAAGTGCTAATTAATAATGATAATAAAAGTGTCACAGCTCATTAACATCACCCCGAACAGGCTTTTTCCCCCCTGTGCCCCTTATCTTCCTTCCATACTCTCTCTCTCTCTCTCTCTCTCTCTCTCTCTCTCTCTGTCTCTCTCCTGCTATATATTGTTCTGAATTTAAAAATAAAATTAATCCGCATGTCCTTTATAAGCGATGTATTCAACGGCACCGATAAGGTCATGTGATGTGATGTTGAACAGGATGTCGCTGTAATTCCCTGGCCCATCTTCTGCTTCCAGACATACAGCTGGTAAGGGACTATCGTTCTGGTGAAAATAAAATTAATCCGCATGTCCTTTATAAGCGATGTATTCAACGGCACCGATAAGGTCATGTGATGTGATGTTGAACAGGATGTCGCTGTAATTCCCTGGCCCATCTTCTGCTTCCAGACATACAGCTGGTAAGGGACTATCGTTCTGGTGAAAACACAAAGACTAGATCCATCCATCTTGGCCTGGCTCGGTCCATCCAGTCAGTGGAAAAAAGAATCACCTGACACTGATCTCACCCTACTAATGCATAAATAAACTCCACACCATTGCTTGCTTTCTGGAGATACTGGAGGTTTCATGCTGAACTTTGGCTTTTTTCCCCCTACCCACAATGCCCTGCTTCATGTAGCTTCTGTGGAGATAAGTGTGCATGTACCTGTGGGTCATGTATGTGGTCATACGTGTTTCATTTGGTTTTTTGTGCGGTAGAACAAATGCAACATTCCCACATGTTCAAATCTCTAGAAGTGCTTGCTATGACTGCAGACTTATAGCCCGATAGCCTAGCCATGGCTAGCCTCGTTCAAGCCTAGGTGATGTCATTAGTTGATGGAAGTTGACATAAGCCTGCAGTGATAGGACAGAAGTGGCTTCATCACACTGAGGCCGGGGGGGGGGGCGGTCTTAAATTTCCCAGAATCCCCTTGGGTTACTGCTCACTTGTGCCCCCTAATGGATGCCCGCGCACCTACAGGCTGCCAGTTGTCATCGCGGAGACCTCTGCTCGGTGCCAGCTCTCCTGTAGTACCCCGCGTGGTGTGTGGCATTCGTATAAATGGCCACCAGCCATTTTATCTGCGGCATCCATGCATGGCAGTGGGGTGGTGTGGCGGTGATGTGGAAGCACAGCTCAAATGCAGAACGTTAGAAAGGAATTACGGCTGTACTCAGAGTTCCTCATGGCGGTTTGCTTCAGCCGTTGTTGTCATTTGTGATTTTCTCATGGTTTATGAGGTCACAAGAGGTTTATGAGGTCACAAGACAGCATAAGTTTGTTTTTCCATCTGTATATTAAATCTTGCTGCTGCCTTTAATCTTCAGTTTGCCAGTAATTTTCTTTGCTGGGGAGATGTTTTGTTTGGGATTTGTTTGCTCGATTGCCCTTTGTGCGTTTTGATGCTTATCATCCTTTTTTCTTTTTTTCTGCCCAAATTACTACCAGCGCAATATGAAACAAAATATTTGAAACCTTTTATCTGTTTTTTCCTTTTCTTTTGCTTGGAAGCGCTGTGAAAGGCTTGTTTTGTTCTTGTCATGTTCGTTTAAGTACCATGGGAGACGGGGAAGTTTGACTCTGTTACAAGAGAGCGTAGGGTGTAACGGTGTTCTGAGCAGGTTTCTCTTCTGTTTTAGACGATCTGTTTGACTTTGCAGTGCTGTGTGTTCAGCTTTAACCCCACCTGAAAGGCCCCCGGTGGATGAAAAACTAAACAACACAGGAAAATAAAGTAAGAGCTGCTTTTCCCTGTCAGCAAAACTCTGGAGGGGAAATGTGCTGATTTTAAATTTTTTGCTTTTGGTGTTAAATCAAAGTAAGTCAAACTGAGACAGAATAATTAAGAAAAAAAAAGTCTGCTGGGTTGGCTGCTGTGTGTGTACGGTGGTTCCCTCTCTCGTGAACTTTAATGTTTAATAATAATTCAGATTATTTATTTATTTGCTCGGCTGGCATGCTCTCCCCTCGGTCTCCTTGGTGCACAGAGGAACAACTTCGGTACAGCACAGCACATCAGAGCAGACAAGGAAACAGCGCAGTGCAGCGTGGGGCAAACTAAGCTACTGTAGAATAAAGTACAGTAGAGCATGGGGAAATGTGCTAGATTACAGTAGAGTGCATAGAAAAGTGTACTATATTACAGCATAGTAAAGCACATAGAAATATGTACTAGATTATAGTACAGTAGAGTGCATGGGAAAGTGTACTAGATTCCAGTATAGTAGGGTGCATGGGAAACTGTACTAGATTCCAGTATAGTAGAGTGCATGGGAAAGTGTACTAGATTCCAGTATAGTAGGGTGCATGGGAAATTGTACTAGATTCCAGTATAGTAGAGTGCATGGGAAACTGTACTAGCTTGCAGTACAGTAGAGTGCATGGGAAAGTGTACTAGATTCCAGTACAGTAGAGTGCATGGGAAAGTGTACTAGATTCCACTACAGTAGAGCCCATGGAAATCTGTACTAGATTACAGTATAGTAAAGCACTTGAGAAACTGTGCTAGATTACAGTATGATAGAGTACAATGAGACCTAGCAGCAGAGTACAGTGGAGAGTGCAGTTAGAGAGTACAGGTACAGGTAAGTACAGGTAGAGCACAGGGGAGTCCCACACATCTTTCACTCAATCAGTGAAATATTAACAAGCACAGAGCAGTTAATGAGAACGAAATACAATTATGCCAAAAATTAATATGAAGCTGACTTGCTGTTTGGGGGTAGGAGATTAAGATTAATCTGATTTATGGTTGGGAGGGGGGAGGGTGTAGGCGTCAGAGACAAGGATGAGCTGATTCGCTGTTTGGGCTGGGTCAGAGATGAGGATGACACTGATTGGCTGTTTGGGGTGGGTCAGAGGTGGAAATGAAGCTGGATTGGCTGATCGCGGGGAGGGAGGGTGCTGGGGAGGAATATGACTGGCTGTGTACACCGAGCCGCCTTGCTACCGTGGGGTTGGGGGTGGGGGGGGTAGGGAGGGGGGGTAGGAACTGACGCAGCAGAACAGCGAGGGCCCGCTGAGGCTTTTTTGGCGGCGCGGGGACCAGAAACGGGGCGATATTTCTCCCTCCGTACCTGTCAGACAGCCTAATAAAACAGGCCCAAATATGAGCGGGGGCGTGGGGGGGGGGGAGCTATCCAGCGCTGATGTAATACGCGCCATAAATCTAATTTAATTACTCAGAGCGGGGACTGGCGGAGGAAGCCCCCGCTGGATTTATTGTCTTAACTTGGCGTCTTAACGAGTCCGTGCTTTTAATATCATTACGCTGTCATTTATTCTCCCGCAGGCAGGCAGCTCCCAATATGTCGCTGATTCTATTTTATATATATATATATATATATATATATGTATTTATAAAAATGTGCTGTAATTACTTTTTCAATATTTCTCTTCTGTTTTATTACGTTTTTTTTTCTTGTTTGTTTTATCAGTACTTGTCTGAATGACGATGGCGCTGGTCTGTGGTGGTTGGGCAGCTGTGAAGCAGCCTAATAATCTAATGCTAACCCATGCACTTCTGGCCTTTAATCATAGACCAAGATAGGGTTAATAAATTTATACAGTTCACTCCTTAATACAGTAAATCTTAATATTTATTTGTATTAGTGTGTTTGTTCATATAAAATTTTAAATGCTGTGTCTGATTGCTCAGGAAACCAGACCAGGTCAAAACCTAGTGTATGGCTGGACCTAACACACGTGATCCGGCCGACCAATGGTGTAGCTTCATAACTCGGCTGACCAATGGTGTAACTTCATCACTCAGTCACTCAGTCACAGACATTTGCGTTTGTAGGGCTGGCCCTGCTGTTGCGGTCCAGCCAAAAATATTGAAGTCAATACCATTTAATTAAAAAAACAAGAACTGTAAAAGCTCACGCATGCTTCACTTTTTAAATCCTGCAGATGTCTACATATTTCCTGTGCTCCCCCTAAAATTCTACTGAAAATTAATATTTGTTTTTGGCTTCCGATTATAGCATGGCTGAAACCATTATTTGGCCCGGTTTTAGGAGTCTGTTATGAAGCTGGATATTGTTTATGGTGTTGGAATCCTGTTAATAAACACATAAACGACTTACCAGTTATGTGTAAATCTCCCCAGATGCTAAGTGACAGTGTACATAATCCAGACACCTCGCTGCTGATGCCATTGTTCTGTATATTTCTTTGGTTTTCATCCTTATTTTTAAATCAGGCTCAATCATCTCCCTGACCAATCAAACGATGCAGTGCTCACACAAAAATGTCCAGGTACCTCCAGTTCATCACAGTCACAAACAATCAATTTACTTTAACGGGAGACTATGTAATCAATATTCTAAGTGTATGTACTTAAACTTTTATGCACTAATATATTAAAAAGTAATCCTTGCTACACGTTGTAAGATCAAACTGCTACGGCTCAATTGATGAAACACTAATAAAAGGCAATCCGAACTTTGGAGAAGTGCAAAAAAAATGATGTTCTTGTTGACAATATGAACAGGTCAATCCATCCATTCCAGTTTGATTACCTTTCCTGCATTGACCCTACCACCATACCACTAGAAAATGTTTAACATGTATGTCGTTTTTTTATAGTTTTATAAAAGCGTTATGCCATCAGGGTGTAAAGATTGTCTTCTCAGTCCTTTTTAATCCTGCAGTTCTGAGATCAGAAGTCATAATCAAAGTTAAGCACCACACATAATAAATCCGTTATTATGTGTGTTTTGTCGTGAGTGAGTGGTGCAGAGTGGAGTAGAGCGGTGTAGAAGAAATACGGTCTCTCCAGACCGTGAAGTAGGAAAACAGTTATTCACTGATTTATTGACGAGTGACAGGTTGTTTCTACATGAAAAAATATTGATTTCGGTTTTAAAATTCAATGAAGAGGCTGTATCACTGGGGGTCTAGCTGGGGGGGGGGGGTAAATGCTGACCCTGTGGACATGGGGTGCATGTATAATATGAACACAGCACAAGGTTTAACAGCCGGCGATGCTTGCACGAGTCAGGATAGTGACCGGGCGTGTGTGTCATCGACAAACTGCCTCACCTGTCATGGAGGATCAGTGTGGGAAGCGCTGGATGGAACCTCACAGATTTAGGTGTTTTTCCACACTTTTTTCTCCCCCTTTTTCCAAGATGGGAAACGCGCTGGCTCCAGTCAGGGTTGGAGAGCTGCTCTCTCCAGCTCAATCACAGCACTTGTAGACCTTCACCAGGCTGTGGGCGACATAGCTCAGGAGGTAAGATCGATTGACTGGCAGTCGGAGGGTTGCTGGTTCGATCCCCCGCCCTGGGCGTGTCAAAGTGTCCTTGAGCTAGACACCTAACCCCTAACTGCTCTGGCGAATGAGAGGCATCAATTGTAAAGCGCTTTGGATAAAAGCGCTATATAAATGCAGTCCATTTACCCTTGACCTTGACCTGCTCACGGAAGAGTACCCAATCGCCAAAGCGAGACGCCAGTGTGCCTCATTTTTGACGGCAGATGAAATGATTTGGTTCACTGCGCTGAAACGGCGCGTTTCTGTTGGAGTGAGTCTGGGCGTGGGTGGGTTTGAGTGCGCTCGGCCTGGTCCACCCTGGGGGGTCCACCCTGGGGGGCTTCACTGAGTCACCTCTGCTCCCTCTCGTAAGGCGGGACCCACAGTATCATCCCTGCATTTGGGTCGATCAGGGTCCACCGCTGAGGGGGGTCCATGTTATTTCGGGGTGCATTACCCTTCAGCAGAGACCGTGGTCCAGGGGGGAAGGAGGACAGAAATAAAGGGAAATTAAAAAAACGAGTGTGGAACAAAGACACACTGCTTGTGTCGCGGGCCCTGTCATGTTAACAGCTCACAGAGCCGGCCCACGTTAGGGTCACATGACGCTCCGCTGAGCCAATCGGCTAGCGGCATCCCCTAACTGCCTGCACGGCCCCCCCCTGACAGTGACATATTACTTCTGCAGCCGTCTGCAATCTGATACATGTGAGTTTGCCACCCTGCTAAAGATTTGATTAATGCTCCTCCATTTCAGGGCAGTAATTGGCTGCGACTGTACTGGAGAATAATCGGCCTTCTCTCTCTCTCCCCCCTCCCCTCTCTCTCTCTCTCTCTCTCTCTCTCTCTCTCTCTCCTCTCTCTCTCCATGCGAGGAGTGCCTGATGAGTGTTCAGGTTAATTAAGGCTCCAGCACCATGGCAATGAGTGTTATGACAAACCTCAGCTGCTGACACCTGCCTGTGCACACCACACGCACACACACACGCACACACACATGCACACCACACGCACACACACACGTGCACACACATGCGCATCACACACACGTCCTTCACCTCACATCCCTCCTTCAGCATACTTTCTTTCACTGCTGCAGTTCTTTTCCAGAAGTAAGATTCTGACTCTTACAGGCCGCAGACCTGAGCATGAACACAAATTAATCAGAATAATCAGTAAAGGCTATACATAGCTGTGATGTATCGTCAGCAGCAACAATAACGACAACTACAGCACTCGCCCCTTTCCCTCTCACTCTCTCTCTCTCTCTCCATGCATGATTGCATGTGTGAGTGTGTGTGTGTGCGGGTGTGAGAGTGAGAGTGTGTGTATGTGCATGCACGTGCTTGTGTGTGTATGCATATGTGTGATAGTGTGAGAGTGAACGTGTGTGAGTGTGTGACAGTGTGTGTGAGAGAGTGAGTGTGTGACAGTGTGTGTGTGAGAGTGAGAGTGAGTGTGTAAGAGTGTGACCGCGTATGTGTGAGTGTGTGAGAGAGTGAGAATGTGTGACAGTGTATGTGTGTGTGTCTGTGTGTGTGAGAGTGAGAGGGAGAGTGTGTGTGTGCGTGTGAGTGTGTGTGTGCGTCTGTGTCGGTGAGAGTGTGAGAGGGAGAGTTAGTGAGAAAGTGTGTGAGTGTGTGTGTGTGTGTGTGTCTGTGTGTGTGAGAGTGTGAGAGGGAAAGTGAGTGAGAAAGTGTGTGAGTGTGTGTGTGTATGTGTGTGTGTGAGCTCGTTTGTGCGTGTCTTTAAAGTACAGAGAGTACTATAGATCCCGTGTGTGAAATGGGGCATAGAGATTAATGACAGTAAACAGAAAGCACAGCATCTGCTTGAGAACATGGGCGAGCAACAGCAGCACAAGGTTTCAGGAGAGAGAGAGAGAAACAGAGAGATAGAGAGAGAGAGAGGTAAAGAGAGGAGGATATATATATACTTATATGGGGGAGGAGGAGGGAACAGAGACAGGAGCTTCAGCTCGTTCCCTCGTCAGTCATGCCCGACCTCTGAGAGACACTTGCGACCCTTCCTTGACCCCAAACCAGTCACATGGGGTTTTGGCTTATGGGGGAGGGAGGGGTCAGAGAATTAGTTACAGCTTGGAAGAAAAAAAAACACTCCTGAAAACATCTGGTGATGAGGAGGTGTTTTTCCCTGCAGATCAGGGGGCATGCTGACTGAGCTACCCCCCCTGCCACCCCCCCACCCCCCCACACACACCCCCAGTCAGTGCTGGGGGAGGAACATGGCCCTGTCAGGGCTCTGATTTGAGGGCACGTCGGGTGATTGATGTGGGTCATTTTCCTGTTAGAAGAGAGAGGGGGGCTGAGGAGGGAGCTCCACAAGGCCGTTTGAAGGTCACGCCATGCACTTCTCAAAGGGTGAAATCCACCCTTAAACGCATACACACACACTCACAAACACACACACACACACACACAAACATACGCACACACACACAAACATACACACACACAGAAAACACACACACGTGCACAAAAACACACACCTCACAAACACACAAAAACACACACCACACACACACACACACACAACCTGCCTCATACACACATCCATGTACACGCACATGTGCGTCAATGCATTCACATTCATATTTAAATGTAACTGATAAAGTATTTTCTCAAAGGGTGAAATCCACCCACACAAGCATACATACACACTCACAAACACACACACACACACACACACACACACAAACATACACACACACACTTTGCAGATGTTAGACCAGAATAGTGTTCATTGTTCTCGGCTAGAAATAGCTGTACAAAATAAGTAATTGCACCTTACTGAACCCGTGTTCAGCAGTTGTCTACGATCATGAAAATGCACTTTTTTGTACGTCGCTTTGGATAAAAGCGTCTGCCAAATGAATGTAACTGATAAAGTATTTTGGTGGGTGCTGATTTCATCATTTCATCCTGCAGAATCCCTGCTGTAGACCTGCCGCTTACTCAAAATGTAAATGAACTACATGCCCCAGCATGACACGACATCGGCACCATCACCACGCTTCAGTGTGACGCACCTGTACTTCCTGGAGGCGTATTAAGTGGCAGGAGCAGGAAGTGGCTGGAGGTTGTGGGGTCACACCAGGAAGGGGGCGGGTGGAAGGAGAAGCATTTGATTAATTGGACAGTCACCAACAGCGTCCAGGGTGTTTGGACGCTCCCATAATTCTGTTTTACGATTGGTAGGGGATGGCTTTGAAAAGAACGCTCAATAAATCACCAACTCGCCCCCCCCCCCCCCCCCCCCCCCCCCCCCCCCCCCCCCCCCCCCCCCCCCCACACCACACACTACCCTTACTTGTGCCCTTTACCGTGCAAACACTGAGGCTCCGCCCATCACCGACCCTGTCACTCTTCACAGCTAAACTGCTGATTCCTTTGGGGGGGGGGGGGTAAATGTCACACCCCAGAGGAGTTGTACAGCTCCAGGGTCCTGACAGACAAACAGCCCTTACAGCTGCTGCTGCTGAACACAAGTCAGGGTCCCGCCTGGAAAACTCTCCCACAGTTCAAAATTCAGGAAAATAAATGTATGAATAAAAAAAGATGAACAATAATACTGTGTTTTGAGAGACACGCTCCTTGAGCCTAGCTCTGTCATAGAGAGTGTGGTGGGACCACGCCCTTCTACTTTAGGGGGCCATGAAGCTTTTGGGTGTTCTAACCTTCATCAGCAGAGAAAAGGTACAAGAGGACAGAGAGGGACAGAGAGAGAGAAAGATAGAAAGAAAGAGTGAGAGAGAGACATTAATCTTCTGTGGAGATTCCCACAATGCAGTAAGCCATGCCTGAGACAGGGGCCTGAAGATGAGGCTTCTTTCACAGAAACGTGATGCTCACTACAGCCAGCCTCTTACCACAGGTCTGCAAACGGACCTGTACCTTGTCCCCGAGAGCAACCCGTGGGGCGGGGCGACCCAGCCGCCCGTCAGCGAGGCAAAGCAACAACGGCAGGTGCTGATTGGGTAGTGCTGAGCAGAGGGGAGGGAGGGCAGATTAGTTATGTTCTGGTATGTTAATCACCCTGTTCTCAGCGGCACCCCTCCCTGGCTGCGGTATGGGGGGGTCAGGCGGGGGGGTTTGGAGTGGATGTGCTGGGGTCGTCCCGGGCGCAAGGACATCCATCACTCATTCCATCCCCCCCCCCCCCCCATGGGCCAGTGAGAGACCCCGGAATGAGACCTGTTGACCCCACACTGAGCCGAGTCACTGAGCAGGTTCCTTTCTTCGGTTTGATCATTTTTTCCCGCCTCTTGCCGTTTGGACGCCCCCTGGTTTGTTTCCCCAGGTTTTTGGGGAGTGGTCACGCAGTGGGACAGAAACAGCGCCGCCGCCGCTGCGTTACTCACGCGTGCCGGTCCAAACCGCGCGTGACGCGGGGGTGACCCGCCGGTCAGGGGGGGGGAGTGATTTACCCCCCAGGGCTGCCGTAAAAAGCACGCGCATGCCAGCATATTGCGGCCTGGTGGATCATATTTTACGCAATTAAAGCACCATCTGTTCCGCCCGGCAACCATTCATTACAAATAATGGGCCCATTCACTGGGGCTCCCTGGAGCTCACACACACGCACACACACAACCCGGCACACACACACACAACCCGGCACGCACACACACAACCCAACACACACACACACAACCCAACACACACACACACAACCAGGCACACACACACACAACCTGGCACGTACACACACAACCCGGCACACACACACACAACCCGATACACACACACACACACAACCCAACACGCACACACACAACCCAACACGCACACACACAACCCAACACACACACACACAACCCGGCACGCACACACACAACCCAACACACACACACAACCCACACACACACACACAACCCGGCACGCACACACACAACCCGGCACGCACACACACTCACACTGCGAGCCTGCTGATGAAGCGTGTGCGTGTGTGTGTATTCATGTGTGTGTGTGCGTGTGAGAGAGCTGTTCTCAGAGCAGGTTTTTTGACCATGCGGGGACACAGGTACACAGATACCTGCAGGTGTCCGCAGGTCACGGTTCTGCCCTGTCTTTACCTGGGGAGACGCACTGCCAAGGCCTGGCACAGTGTGGCACAGTCCGGCACAGTGTGGCACAGTCCGGCACAGTGTGGCACAGTGTGGCACAGGTGAGACCAGACACAGATGCACCGGCTGTGCCGCCATCTTTTATTCCTCGTGGCTTTTAAATTTTTTTTAAAAGAACTTAAACCCTTTAATCCCTTCTCACACTTCTACACAGCTTTCACTGGCATGTCTGCCAGCCAGGCTAGCCCACCATCTGACACACCTGGGGTTAGTTTAGGGCGTGTACCTGCACACAGTACATAGCCATTAAAGGTCCCCAATTATTCTATTTTTAGCCATTTTTTATACCACAAGGTCTGCCAAATGTGTTGATGAAGTTTTTTAAAAGAAAAAAATTACAGAGCATTTTAAATAAACATATTCTCTGAGTCTTTCTCCCTTTGAGATGAACAGGCTGCTTTGGGTGGGCGTTGCACATTTTTTCACATGCTTTGCCTTGATTGGTTATCACTAATACTGCGATGATGACACAGTCAAGCTTAAGATGTGTGTGGGAGTGTTTATGCAAATAGTAGATCAAAGATGATTGGCTGCTTTCGGATCTGGGCCCAAATCTAAATGGCTTACTTTGCCGGGTGATTTTTTCTGGCTGAAAATGTGGTGTAATGTTTTATACATTTCATATTTTCTTATCTTAATTGGGACACGTTGGACAGCGCAAGCAGCCAAGCATTTAATAAAACCTGAAACCAATAAGCCGAGGCTTTAAGATAATGACAGTCATTAATGACAGCTTCTAATGATTCCTTTTGTATTTTGTGTATATGTGAGTATGCATGAGTCCAGTGTGTGTGTGCGCGCGTGTGTGAGTGCATGTGTGTGTTTGCATGCGTGCTTGTGTGAGTGTGTATATGTGTGTGTGCATGTGTGTGTTTGCGTGCGTGTGTGCGCGCGCGTGTGTGTTTGCGTGCGTGTGTGAGTGTGTGCATGTGTGTGTTTGCGTGCGTGTGTGCGTGCGCGTGCGTGTGTGCGTGTGTGTTTGTGTGCGTGTGTGAGTGTGTGTATGTGTGTGTGCATGTGTGTGTTTGCGTGCGTGTGTGCGTGCGCGTGTGTGTTTGCCTGCGTGTGTGCGTGTGTGTTTGTGTGCGTGTGTGAGTGTGTGTATGTGTGTGTGCATGTGTGTGTTTGCGTGCGTGTGTGCGTGCGCGTGTGTGTTTGCGTGCGTGTGTGCGCGCGCGTGTGTGTTTGCGTGCGTGTGTGAGTGTGTGTATGTGTGTGTGAGTGCATGTGTGTGTTTGCGTGCGTGTGTGCGTGCGTGTGTATATGTGTGTGAGTGCATGTGTGTGTTTGCGTGCGTGTGTGCGTGCGCGTGTGTGTTTGCGTGCGTGTGTGAGTGTGTGTATGTGTGTGTGTGTGAGTGTGTGTATGTGTGTGGCAAGTGCTACTGATGACAGACATGTGTTGAAACTGTGGGTAACTGATAGTGGGACAAGGACGAGAGTAATAAAATCAGACTGAGAGAGAAAGAGAGAGAGAGAGTGAGAGACAGACTTGAACAAGGATAAGGGATTGAAAGACAGAGAGTAATGGAATGATGGAGAAAGTAAAAAGAAGGATGATGAGAAAGTGAGAAAAACGATGGGGAGGGAGAGGGAGCGAGACAGGGAGAGAGACAGAGAGAGAGAGCGAGAGGCAGAGAGAGAGTGGGAGAGGGAGAGAGGCAGAGAGAGAGGTGGAGAGAGAGGGAGGGAGAGGTGGAGAGAGAGAGAGAGGGAGAAAGAGAGAGAGAGAGAGAGAGGTGGAGAGAGAGAGGGAGGGAGAAAGAGAGAGAGGTGGAGGCAGAGAGAGAGAGAGAGAGAGGTGGAGGGAGAAAGAGAGAGAGGTGGCGGCAGAGGCTGCTCTGCCTGGCCCACCAGTGTTTGTCATGCAGAATGTAATAAGCTGTAGGTGGCGTGTCTCATGGCGGGTTGTGGTGGGTGATTTATGGAGCCTGTCTCCCCGCTCAGGCACTTTGTCTGCTCCTGCGCTCAGGATGAATGGGCTTCTGTCAGCGCAGACAGAATCCTCTCCCCTTTCCCTCTCCCTCTCTCTTTCTCAAATTACCTTCCTGCCTCTCCCCTCTCTTATCCTCCCTTTCTTCTCTCCTCCTGCTATCTGTCTCCTTCACCCGCTCTGCTCTCATCCTGTCTTTCTGTCCACCCTCCCCCCTTTTCACCGCACCTCTCCTTCTCCCTCCCTCCCTCTCTTCTTTCCCTCCCTGTCTCTTTCTCTGGAGTCCTCTTTTGTTTCCTCTCCCTCCCCCCTCATCCCTCGTTCCTCACTGTCCGCGATGTCTTCCTGGCCTCGCTTCCTTTTTTAATCTGTCGTTTTTGTCGTTCCTGTGACAGGCTCGCTCCTGCTCAGGTTTCAGCAGTCTGGCAATGGAGAGGGCGGGGCCAAGGCCTATGACTGGTTCCTAGGGAAGACAGATCTCAGAACAAACAGAGGGGGCGCTGTTGAGCGATGAGGAGGTGCTATGAGCAGTCAGGCTTCGCTCTGTGGGACCCCTGGTCACTCACTGACTGAATGTGATCCAGGCCGGTGATTTTATTGTACAAGACACAAAAACAGAGAAAGTGAATTCGCTAATGTTCCTCAGGGAGAACACCGCAAGCGTTATTCAGGGCTGGCCGAACGTTAGCGGGAACGGCGGGTACTTATGCCTCCGTAACAGGCAGCAGGTCGGAAGGTTATCAGAACTTTTACTGTAGTGTGGAATTTGTACCGTCAGTGTCTACTGGAGAGGATCAAAGACATGTGATGTCATCAAAGGGGGACGCTTGAGTGACAGCAGCCTCTGCCCTCGTCTGCGGGGAACGGCAGTGACAATTTCACATTTTAATACATTCAAACGATGGACTGCCAAAGAGTGTGGCTCGCTCTCAGCCTCTTCTCATTCCAGCCACCCCCCCACCCCCACCCCCACCGCACCTGCGAGCGTGTTCTTTACTTTACACTTTTTTTTATCTTCATTTCATTTGAAAGGCGTTCAGGCGAGGGGGACACCGTCAGCGGAATCGCGCGGAGAGAGGGAGGGGGAGAAAGAGCAAACGGCAGCAGAAAGAGGAAAAAGATGAATGAAAGAGAGAGGGAGGGAGGGAGGGAGAGGTGGCTGATGGGATGTGGGCAGGAGTGTATTAGTTATGGGTGAAGGGGGGAGTCTGGAGCCGGTAATGTGAAACAGGAAACCTGAAGACAGATGAAGAGAGGGTTCAGGCAGAGAAAGAGGAGTAGAATGCGAGGGTTGAGGAAGAGGAGTAGGATGATAGAGGTTGAGGAAGAGGAGGAGGATGGGAGGGTTGAGGGAGAGGAGCAGGATGAGAGGGAAGAGGAAGAGGAGTAGGGGGACAGAGGACTACGCGTGCCCGTGTCCAGTTCGGGAAGATTGATCATTTTCCACTTTTAATTAAAAGACAGACGGGTCCTATGGCTTTTCTGCCAAGAGGACCCAGGTGAAGAACAGGAGAGGAACCTGCAGAAGCAGGTTTTAAAGGGTGAACTTCTAAACCAATGGCATGCCTCCGATCCTGCCGTCTTTCTCTCTTTGTCGTTCCTGTCTCAGCGAGAGGGAGAGGGTCGCAGGCTCGCAGGCCCAACCTTAGAAACACAGCCGCACCATCAATACAATTTCCAGCACATTAGAAGCTCTCTTTCTCTCCCTCTCCCTCCTTCTCCCTCTCTCTCCCCCTCTCTCCCTCACTCCCTCCTCTCTGGTGTGCTAATGAAAGATATGCCGTGACACGGTAATGATCTCTCCGCGGCCATAGCTCAGGGGATGTATTGATCAGGCCGTGATTTATTGCAGGTTACTGCTGATTATCAGGTCATTAATCAGTCTCGGATTACCCTATCAATAAAGCTGCCAGGCCGGGTTTGTTTGCAAAGTGCCTGCAGGAGGAGGAGGAGGAGGAGGGGGTGGACTGTCAGGCGGGAGAGATGTTGTGAGGAGGGGGGGATGGGGGGGCCCTTCAACCCTCATCCTCCTGCCAATTAAATAGAGTCATCCGATCAGCATGTTTCTAATAGCCAGCTTATCTTGCGCTTTATTTGCCGGGGGAATATGTCTGTGATTTAAAAGGGGATATCTTGCACTGGGGACACAGTTAAAAGGTTGCTGTAATGGAGGTTGCAAAAATAAAAAGCGAGATTTCTTCTTTTTTTACAGAGTCAGTCAAATGTAACTGTCATTATCATATAACAATCGAAATCTTTTTAAGTTCCATTCACTTACAGGCACCACCTTGCACAGGATTATACCTAATTTGAACAATGCAACCCTGATCCAGCTATATTCAGTGTTTTGGATATGTGAAGCTGTAATGTAACTGAATGTTCATTTAATTTAAAAAAAAGAAAATTTGGATTGTCGAAATTTATGAAGACAGGCAAATATACCAGGCGATGGCGATATAGACAGTGCAACTGCTGTGGGGCCTGTTTGGGGGTGCCCTAATCCTCTGGCAGATAACTAGCTCTAAATGTAAAAACTCCATACACGAACAAGCCTTCGCATTTCAGACATTCGTTAAAAATCGGAAAACACTTATTTATCGGTTATATATCATTCAATAGAGTGTTAAAGTGATGACGTCTTTTTGTAGGCCAACCCCGGATGGTTCTTCCGCCATGGGTGATTTCCAATGCTTTTTTTCACCATAGGGATTTCGTTTTCTGCCGAAAATAATGTCTGTGGGTAACGTTTGACAAAGACAGTTTCACGTTTTGTTCGACGAGGTAAAGTACACCCATTAATATCTCAACCGTGAATTTCGAAGCCGTTATGTACAAAGAGAGAAAGACGCCATTTTAAAAAGTAAGTTGCTAACAAGTTGCTGTTAGTTTTGGCGGTCAGCTAGCGAGCTGAGGAAGAAAGTAGAGGGGTCCTAACTACAACTAAGCGTACCAAAATGCATTATAAAAACAAAAAGTGACTCTCAGAAGAGAAAAGAGAAAACGGACTAGGTGACGAAGTTGAAGTTGTCAGAGTTGGATGTTTTTTTCAAAAAACTATCGCCAAACCAGCGCGCCTCAATCGTCTCAAAATGTCTGCCTACAGTAGGGACATCAACGACCTTCCCCGCTCAACTGCTGTCGTTCAGGGCATGTTTTAAAACTGACGCCGCGCAACGCACACCATAATGTCCTAACTTGTGAAACATTAGTTAACACCCACTGAGGTGTGTAGGCTACTGTGGCAACAGTAGGATGAATGAATAATTTTTTAAAATGAAAATTAATCAAGTATCCGTGGAGCATCGTCGGACAAGAGAGACTGAATGGGCTTGCTTGAGGCTACTTTCTGCCAAGAGCGTCAGCTGGGGAGCTGGATTTGAAGGTGATTGCAGATGATTTTGTAAACATAACCTCGCTGGATGCCCTTCAAATGAGTGAGTAGATAAACTGCTTTTTGATGGGGATTGGTGTTGGGTTTCTGGTATCAGTCTGTAATAGTTTGAACTGGGCCGCCGGCCCGCCGTCCCGCCGTCGTGTGTCTAAACAATTGTTTTGTAAACGTAGCTGAGTGGCAGTGCTAAACAGCAAACCTTGTAAGTTTTTTCTAAGGATAACCGTTATCCACATGCGTGTTTTAAGGGATTTAGTTATGTAATAAAATGTGGGCTCAAGCCCTCCAAACTCATGTAGGCTACGCACAGTTCACTCTCTGCTAACCGTTAGCTTTGATAACCAAATGACATTGATGTCAACGTGGTAACAGGTGGATTTCATTGTTTACAAGGTGAGTTTCAGCTAGCTAGAACGGTTTAAACTTTATGCAAGTTATGGCTGTACTCGTACTTGCTACCTAGCTAGCCAGCAGTCGATCTTTTAGCCCAGCGATGATTTGGGAAATGTGTACATTAATAACATATTATAGGCCTACGCATTGTAGGCCTATACATAGCCTAGCCTAGCCTACTACAGATGAGCCGCTGTGCCAAATTGTGCTTCTTTTTTTGTGTTTTTTGGTCTCGTGTGTTGTGTAGGCCTAAGCAGGCTATCAACCTAGCTAGCTGTGATGTTTGTTTTGGTGACCGTTGGTTAACGTTTTGACCAGCCTGTAGCTAAGCACGGTTCATGTTTCTTATGTATACCATGACGTAATGTCCCAAGTCGTACAACCCAACGTCTAGGCCTAGTGGTGCAGTGTGTGCACGTGTTTGCATGGGTCTGAGGGTGAGAGGGAGCCGAAAAAATAATCTTGCACAGGGGCCTATCATAACTAGCTTCCTACACCGTTGTAGGTTATTGAAATAATGCTAGTATGATTATCACTGTGTTGTGTAGTAGGTTTGTGTAGCAGAATTGTCTAGTGCGTTGTGTAACAACATTTGTGTTGCAGCTTTTTGTAGCACTGTTGTGTAGCAGCGTTGTGTAACAGCATTTGTCTAGCAACTTTGTGCAGCAGCGTTGTGTAACAGCATTTGTATAGCAGCTTTGTGTAGCTGTGTTGTATAACGGCGTGCTTTGCGCTCATTTGGGCCACGCTGGGTGTCTACAGTACACACACAGCAGGAGGCTGTTCTGTGTAGTTCTGACTCAGTTCTGAGTCTAACCGAATGCTGTTTGCCTAAAGCTAATGTATCCCCAAGTGCCAACAATAACTGGGCGTCCTGGACCCTGGTTGCAGAATGGAATATTCTGCACTATTTAGTAAATACGAGGATTTTTTTTTTGAAAATATAACGATAAATATATTTCACAGCAGTGTGTTTGATATATACTTTTAAACAGCAAGGATTTATAACTTTTCCCATACATTTCAAAGTTCTTTGAAAATATACTTTGCAGTACATTCCAATTTTATTAAAGGTGAATTGATGTTTGCCCCAGAGGTGTGTAAAATGCAGTATAATGCACCTACAGAGTGACTCCACTGCCCTACGACAGACCCACATACGGCAGTTTTTCGCAATCACTTGTCTCAGGCCCGTCCGCTGTCGTGATGGTTTTGATCTGATCATGGCTGGGGGGTCCACGGTCCCTCCCCGTCTCACTGGCTTTATTGGGGGGTCTCTGAGCATGTCACTGTTCTGAGAAGCGAGTGGATCTGCAGCTGGTCTACCTGTCACAGGGTCACACTCCACACAGACATTAGAGAAATCCAGACTGGATTAGAGGAAAATAAGACCTATCTGCCGCAGTGCTCGGGCCCAAGGCTTTAGAAGTAAATCAGGGCATATATCATCCTGTAAATCAAGGTGTAAATCATCATGTAAATCAGGGTGTAAATCAGGGTGCTCAGAATTACTCACTCCAAACATTACATTGCAGGCATATAGCAGACGTTCTTGTCCACAGCAACTTACCCAACTTTTCTACATAGCATTTTACATTGAATCCATTTATGCAGCTGGATACTGAAACAATGCAGGTTAAGCACCGTTGCTGAAGGGTACAACGGCAGTGTCCTACCCAGGAAATCAAACCGGCGACCTTTAGGTTACAGGCCCAGTTCCTTACCCATAATGCTATGCTGCATTGGCGGGCTGGGCGTAAGGGGTGGGAGGGGACACGTGGGGACTTACCAGGAGAACACAGCGCCAAGCTCCCCAGCAACTGATCAAACACAGTTACACCTCCTCCACCACCTCCCCTTAACTCCCCCGTCCTCTCTGTCTACCTGTCTATCTCTCTCTGTCTCTCCTCTATCTTCTCTCAGTGATTCAAGGATTGGGAAAACTCAAGCCTTTTTCTAGGGCGTTATGAACTGCTTCGGGAACACCAGCATGAGTAGCCCAGCGTGGGGCATGTACTGGAAATATAGGGGTTCACTGTGCCCCTTGCCCATTGGAATGCTAATACACAAGGTCCCCTCTCCTGCAGTTTATCCTCAACCTGTTCCAGAGTGAGATTAATAAAAGCTTACACCGCTAACTATGCTACTGCTAATAATAATGACAGTACCCGCACTGCAATAATAACAATGCCTTAATTATAAACAGCCTAAGAAATTAATGGAAGTTAATAGGAGGTTTTACAAGAACGTCTTTAGCCACACACACTCCCTCTCTCTCTCTCTCTCTCTCTCTCTGTCTTTCTCTCGCTCTCTCTCTCCCTCTTTCTCTTTCTCTCTCTCTCTCGCTCTCTGCACTTTTCCCTTACAAGAAGGAGAACTTTATTGCCACTGCAAGGATGCTGTCGCTTTAATGGGGTACAGCGGGCCCCGGAGGAAGGCGGGTGTCGGGGGCCGTGCTGTAAAGGTGACAAACGCCTCTCATTACGCCTTCTTTAACGGCCCCGCTGCCTCTGCCTCCTCCCTCAGCCTCCCTGTCCTTGTGCTCCTGGTTCTTCCCATTGTCTTTCTGCACTGTGTCACCCCGGCTCCCCTCCCCACCCTTTTTGTTATTTGGGTGCCCATTTCCAGCTCTCCGCTTACGTCCTGCTAATGGTGCCGTAGTTTGCTGTGTCATGCACCCGGGCCTGCACAGGCCAGCGGGGGGGTAGCTCTCTCCTGCTCAGGTCACCCCCGCCCCCTACCGCCCCCCTTCCACTGTCCGTCAGAAAAACGCTCTGGGGAGACTGCGGCTTGGGCGCCAGAGCGAGGGAGGAGAGAAGAAGGGAAGATGGGAAGTCGGAGGAAGCTATGGTGACTGTTGACTGCTGTGTCAGCAGGGGGAGGGGTTTAGGGTGACAGAGAGAAGGTGACAGATTGGGGAGGGAGGTGGGGGGGTGATTTGCCTTGTGTGAGTCCCCATGATGTGTTGTGACCCCCCCCCCATTCCAATGAATGAATTGGAGGCCCCGCACTCCCACTCTGGAATGGAGACGTAGACTTGGCCTGTGATTTAACTGGTGCCACCTTTACTGCTCTGGGTTTCATCACTGTCCCGAACCACAGCCACCTCTCTCTCTCTCTCACTCTCGCACACAAACACACGCACATACATAACAACTTCACACATAGACCTGCAGAAACAAGAACATGCAGTAACACACATGCACACACACACACGCACGTGCACACACACACACACTCATAGCAAGCACGGCAGGCACCACTGCCACAAAACAACAATAACCCTTATCTTTGCATTTTAATAAAGACCTCCATAATTTATTAAATAATCAATATTGCAGTATTGTATTGCTGGTTGTGGACTAAATGGTTAAACTGCCTTTGCTCATAAAAATGACTCTTGCGCAATCACCCTCTCCATCACATGGATGAGAGGCTGCAGTGTAAATGGGGCGAATGTCTGCCTGTGATGTAGATGGACTGGAGATTTGTAGGCTGCGTTGTGCTCGTATATCACAGCTTAGCGGCGCTCTGCGGTCCCAGTGCTGCGATTGTGAGGACTGTTATTACTACAGCCGTCCCTGGAGTAGGAGAGTGTCAGTGATGCAGTGTGTAATGGTCCTGTCAGGACCTGGGGTCAGTGATGCAGTGTGTAATTATCCTGTCAGGACCTGGGGTCAGTGATACAGTGTGTAATGGTCCTGTCAGGACCTGGAGGAGGAGAGTGTCAGTGATACAGTGTGTAATTGTCCTGTCAGGACCTGGGGTCAGTGATATGGTGTGTAATGGTCCAGTCAGGACCTGGAGGAGGAGAGTGTCAGTGATACAGTGCGTAATAGTCCTGTCAGGACCTGTGGTCAGTGATACAGTGTGTAATAGGCCTGTCAGGACCTGGGGTCAGTGATACAGTGTGTAATTGTCCTGGCAGGACCTGGGGTCAGTGATACAGTGTGTAATTGTCCTGTCAGGACCTGGGGTCAGTGATACAGTGTGTAATGGTCCTATCAGGACCTGGGGTCAGTGATACAGTGTGTAATTATCCTGTCAGGACCTGGGGTCAGTGATATGGTGTGTAATGGTTTTGTCAGGACCTGGGGTCAGTGATACAGTGTGTAATGGTCTTGTCAGGACCTGGGGTCAGTGATGTGGTGTGTAATGGTTTTGTCAGGACCTGGGATCAGTGATACAGTGTGTAATGGTCTTGTCAGGACCTGGGGTCAGTGATGTGGTGTGTAATGGTTTTGTCAGGACCTGGGGTCAGTGATACAGTGTGTAATTATCCTGTCAGGACCTGGGGTCAGTGATACGGTTTGTAATGGTTTTGTTAGGACCTTGGGTCAGTGATACAGTGTGTAATGGTCCTGTCAGGACCTTGGGTCAGTGATACATTGTGTAATTGTCCTGTCAGGACATGGGGTCAGTGATACAGTGTGTAATTGTCCTGTCAGGACCTGGGGTCAGTGATACAGTGTGTAATGGTCCTATCAGAACCTGGGGTCAGTGATCCAGTGTGTAATTGTCCTGTCAGGACCTGGGGTCAGTGATACAGTGTGTAATAGTCCTATCAGGACCTGGGGTCAGTGATACAGTGTTTAATTGTCCTGTCAGGACCCGGGGTCAGTGATACAGTGTGTAATAGTCCTATCAGGACCTGGGGTCAGTGATACAGTGTGTAATTATCCTGTCAGGACCTGGGGTCAGTGATACAGTGTTTAATTGTCCTGTCAGGACCTGGGGTCAGTGATACAGTGTGTAATGGTCCTATCAGGACCTGGGGTCAGTGATACAGTGTGTAATTATCCTGTCAGGACCTGGGGTCAGTGATATGGTGTGTAATGGTTTTGTCAGGACCTGGGGTCAGTGATACAGTGTGTAATGGTCTTGTCAGGACCTGGGGTCAGTGATACAGTGTGTAATGGTCCTGTCAGGACCTGGGGTCAGTGATACAGTGTGTGATTATCCTGTTAGGACCTGGGGTCAGTGATATGGTGTGTAATGGTTTTGTCAGGACCTGGGGTCAGTGATACAGTCTGTAATGGTCTTGTCAGGACCTGGGGTCAGTGTGTAATGGTCTTGTGAGGACCTGGGGTCAGTGATACAGTGTGTAATGGTCCTGTCAGGACCTGGGGTCAGTGATACAGTATGTAATGGTCTTGTCAGGACCTGGGGTCGGTGATACAGTCTGTAATGGTTTTGTCAGGACCTGGGGTCTGTGATGCGGTGTGTAATGGTATATTCATACCCGCTGGCCACACATGCACTATCCCTGGGTTTGAGTTTCACACTGAACTGCCCCTGCACCCCAGGGAAACATGAACATTAACCCCCGCATTCACACACTCCCAGGCACTTATGTGTGTGTACACACTCACTCACACACACCAGGCACTTACACACTCACTCACACACACCCAGGCACTTATGTGTGCATACACACTCACTCACTCACACACACCCAGGCACTTATGTGTGTGTACACACTCACTCACACACACCCAGGCACTTATGTGTGTGTACACACTCACTCACACACACCCAGGCACTTACACACTCACTCACACACACCCAGGCACTTATGTGTGTGTACACACTCACTCACACACACCCAGGCACTTACACACTCACTCACACACACCCAGGCACTTATGTGTGCATACACACACACTCACTCACACACACCCAGGCACTTACGCACACACTCACTCACTCACACACACCCAGGCACTTACGCACACACTCACTCACTCACACACACCCAGGCACTTACACACTCACTCACACACACCCAGGCACTTACGTGTGTGTACACACTCACTCACACACACCCAGGCACTTACGTGTACATACACACACACTCACTCACACACACCCAGGCACTTGTGTGTGTGTACACACACACTCACTCACACACACCCAGGCACTTACGTGTGCATACACACACACTCACTCACACACACTCAGGCACTTACGCACACACTCACTCACACACACTCAGGCACTTACGCACACACACACTCACACACACCCAGGCACTTACGTGTGCATACACACTCACTCACTCACTCACACACACCCAGGCACTTACGCACACACTCACTCACTCACACACACCCAGGCACTTACACACACACTCACTCACTCACACACACCCAGGCACTTACGTGTGCATACACACTCACTCACTCACTCACACACACCCAGGCACTTACGCACACACTCACTCACTCACACACACCCAGGCACTTATGTGTGCATACACACTCACTCACTCAC
>NC_049214.1:1719965-1742465 GCF_013347855.1 Anguilla anguilla | reverse complement strand
CCCCGGTCTCCCGCGTGACAGGCGGGGATACTGACCACTATACTAACGAGGACAAGCTGTGATTGGTTCACACATAATCCAATGTGTATCTCCGTGCGGGTTTGTGGGGACACGTCTGTGTTTCTGTTGTACGTGTGTACAAACTGTAGGATTAGAATACCAATGAGCCTGTATATGTTCTGTTCTGTATTTGTTCATTTGTTCTTTTTAACTCATTTGCTCCACTGGTGACCCAGGAGCAGTCAGCCAATAAAACAGCAAGCTTTTATAAAGGTTTAAAATGTCCCCAGCTGACCAAGAACCGCACGATATGCGTTATTTCCTCGCTGTAATTTGTACAGCTGAAAATAGATGGAAGAAAAATACGAGGATGAAAATAATGTGGTGGATGCCCTTGAAATTGAGACGGCGGGACCACCCACCCCACTGCAGCCTGCCGAGCCCACAAGTGTGCTTCTGCTTCTCGACATCGCTCGTGGTTCATGCCATCGTTTCCAAGTAAGAGTGTGGTGTGTGGTGGTTAAATGGCAGATTTCTGCCAGCAATATTGCCACGCGCACACACGCACACACACACACACACACACACACACACACACACACACACACACACACACACACACACACACACACACACACACACACACACACACACACACACACACACACACACACACACACTTGTGCACACGCACGCACACACACATGCTGAGATATATAGGCAAAAGTACTGAGTATAAATCCAAGTTATACCTAGTTATGCAATACCTTTGTCAGACCACACTTAGAGTATTGTATACTGTTCTTCACGCAGATTTAAGATGCTTACCCTCTTCAAGCTTAGTAAAGGGAGACTCGGGTGATTTGATTGAAGCTTTTAATTTCATAAAAGCGACTGACAAAGTGAATTACAAGAGATTCTTCTGGTTGAGTTCTGTTAGAACGAGGGGGGCATAAATGGAAATTAGCAAGAGAGTATTTAGTATTTTTTCAGACAGAGTTGTAGTAGTAGAGAGAGAGTAGTCACCGCGTGGAATAGCTTGCCGGATCATGTAGCAGAGGCAGAAACTCTGGGGGTGTTGAAGAGCAGGCTTGATACCGCACTAGATATGATCTAGTTTGCAGGTAAACCGAGCACTAGCTGCACTTTAGTGGTAGGAAAATGGCGAGCGTGTTAGGCTGAATGGCCTGTTCTGGTCATTATTGTTATTTTACGTTATGTTATTGTGATGGTACTAGTGCTTTTTGGGAATTTAAAATTGGTTGAAAATTAGTATGAAAAATGTATTTGGAAGAACAAGCAGAGCTGCTGTTTTCCGGGTTGGCTAAAGTGAAAGGATGTGTGGCAGTCTTTCCCCCGTTCTGCTCCCGGTTAGGCAGGAGCCTCGCCAAGTCGCCGCGGTTTGGTGATGGATTGCTGGGACTCTGACTGGAGCCGGACGGCCGCATGCTAACCATTCACCTCTGTGTCACGGCGCTGACACTAAGCATGATGGGAAGGCTAACGATAACGAGGATGAGCGGGCCCGGGGAGGAGAAGCCCTGAGAAATGAGCCGAGGCGTTAGCCCCGGAAATGAGCCCATGGATTTTTAATGCCCGGCGTTAGCGCGTTAGTGTTAGCGGCGGCGGCTAATAGCAGCTGCTGGTTTTTTTTAATCAATTTTTTTCATTTTTCATATTTCTTTTGTTCATTAAAAATAATATAATCGTGTATACATGCATTTTAGGATGGGGGGCAGGGGGGGCAGGGGGTGTGTGGGATGAAGACAGAGTCCGTCAGGGCGTGATGGAAGAAGGCAGGTGAGCTCTGCTAGGGGGGAGTAATTACCAGTGGAAAGACTGTACTGCTCCCCGTGTCACCACTGTCACAGGTTCACTGTGGGGGGGAGCGGGGAGGAGGGGGGGTGATTGAATTTAAACAAACGATTTTAATCAGGCCGCGCTCAAGCTGTGTGTCAGTCTTGATTTATTGCTGGGGGAGTATTAATGTACTCGGAGGTCAAAGGTCACTGGCGAGAGGGGGGAAAAAAAGTGGGATTTTAGAAGTGCAGCCAGAGGAGGAACATGGGAGAGGGAGAGAGCGAGAGAAAAGAGGGAAAAAGAGAAAGAGACAGAGAGAGAGAATGTCTCCCACTTTCAATTTCAAATGTGCTTTATTTGCATGACAAGGAAACTTGTGTTGCAAAAGCAATGAGACACATTAATGACAAACCCCTACAACCAAGAAAAGAGGGGAAAAAGAAAAAAAAGTAACAACCCCCTCACATACACATATGCAGACACACACACACACAAAATGGGTGTCGCCTGGATCACGTCCGCACGGATGATGTGCCTTTCTCCGAAACGAAAAAATAAATGGAAAAAAAATTCGTCAGGCGGCGTCACCGATCCAAGGTGCTGTTACCGGGTTACCGAAGCTCACGCTCTCACGCGGCGTTCCGTCTCGCGCATCATCGGACAGCGACCCGCCCGGCTGCGAGGGATCCTCTTACGCCGCCCCGTTCACCAGCTATACAGACCGAGCCGTCTGGCATGTCCTGCGGCACAGGAGCGCGTGCGTTTATACACGGGGCGGGGTGTTACTGGAGGCTCAGGTGTACAGCAGCGCTCTGTCCCAGCGCCAGAGAAACGCTCCTACTGTACAGCACGGCGGGCTGCGGCATCTCTACTCACCTGTGCCAGGTGCTCCCTTTACTGAAGTCCCGAATTTACTGACCTTCTGAGCAGATACAAGTCCAGTCCCCTAACCTCTGCGACACAGTTTCTCCATCATGTATTCCATGTATGTGTGCAACAAGTGTATACTCGAGCATACTTGCTTGAGTACACTGGATGAGAAAATAGTTAAGTAGGTGTATTTTTTCTCTAAATGTAGCGTACTTAAAATCCCCGGATGATAGGCTAATTTCCATGGTTTTTGCTGAGTATAGGCCTATATGGCAGCATACTTTTCAGGAAGCAAACGCCATTTTGGTTGTGCAGCTTTGCTTTAAAAAACAAAGTTAGCTTCATTCACGTTTTCCTTCAAAAACATCAATGACACGTCGGCAGTATGGTTAGAAAATAGTATGGAGGATATTTTTTTACATACCGCACATTGTGTACTAAAAAGTACACAGTATTCTTAGTATTCTTGAGGACAAGTTTGGCCCTAAGGTCCCAGATGGCCAATCATTTCACTTCCTTTCATTTTGCTGTTTGAAAGTTGCACAACCTCCATCTCTTGAGTGGTTCAGTACCCAGAATTCCCTCTGAATTAAATATGCAGTAAGGGGTTGAACCGAAAAAGGCGTTTGGCTTGCTCTAGAACAGGGGTGTCTGATCTAATCTGAAGTGGGTGTGGGTGCAGGCTTTTGTTTTATGCCAGCACTATGACACCTGATTCAGCTAATTAACGTCAGTCAAGCCCATAGGCAGAATCCGGTGTTGGTAACAGGAGTTTCTGGTGCTCTGTTGCATCTATTGAATATTAATGAGGAGGTGTGGCAAAGGACATAAGATCAATTGCCCTGGCATTGTCGTCTGTCACATCTCCTCATGAATATTCGTAACGCGCCTGGGATCGTGATGTTTCCGCCGCAGGGCTGATTGAACGTCTTGTTGGTCTGGAGTATCCGCAGCGTTGAGTGACAGCGCCGACTAATCTCCAGCTGGCCTGTCCTTACACCTGACCCCAAGTGACAGACAGCGCGTCAATCACTCTGACACCCTGACAGCCCGGTCTCTGAGCTCTGCAGACTGACAGGCAGGGCTCTAAGCTCCGCCCCCTGACAGCTTGGGCTCTAAGCTCCGCCCCCTGACAGCTCAGCCTCTAAGCTCCGCCTCCTGGCAGCTCACGCACATTCACACCTGTGTGTGAGGGGGGGCCAGGGGGTGATTCCCGAGCATGATTCTGATGTTTTACACCAGAAAAGAATACTTTAATACTTTAACCCAGCTGGCCCTGAAACAAATGACTCTTTACCCTGCGGGTTCCACACATCTGAAGGGAACATTCTACCAGATAAGGATGCACGTTCAACCATTACTCTTCTTCTTCTTCTTCTTCTTACGAAGGGAACAGGCCATTCAGCCCTTTCACAACATAAGACCTGAAGAATACATAACTGGAAGGACAGGCCATTTGGCCCAGCTAGCTTTGCCATTTACTGACAAACTATCCGACAAGCCATAAACTTTATGTCCACCATAAACTATCCTGCAAACTGTACAGAGAGCATCGCACACTGTATCAAACCTGGCCGTGGACGCCCAGAAGGGCTCGATCGGAACCACATGACCTGACAGGCTACCTCCCTACACATTACGACTTAATATAATTAATTAATAAAGTAGTTAATAATAATAATAATAATAATAATAATAATAATAATAATTATTATCATCATCGCAAATAGAAAAGCAAATCAGATGTTGGTTTGTTGAGAGCTGTATGATGACTTTTAATTTCTTGGATTGCTGATTAGTTTTTTGATTGCTCCAATGTTTATAAGGGGAATTCTGTTCAATCAATCGACAACAGTTCAGTTTATCAAGAGCTCTGTGATTATGATGTGTGTCGTAACTGCCCAGGTTCGAATCCCTGGGGGAACAGTGTCGTTGCACGTGCTCCTGCATTGCCACTAACCCTACTCTCCCTCTCTCTCTCGTTCCTCCTCTCTCTCTCGTTCCTCCTCTCTCCTCCTCTTTCTCAAGCTGCCCCTCTCTCAGGGCTGTGGCTGATTTGTGAGTCTCCGTGCCTCACCTTTTGCCCGTCTGGGAGGCGAGCCGGTGTCATTTCTCCGGGCGCTGGGGCTTTTTGGACAACTCAAGGCTCAAGGCGGGCGTGGAGTCAAAACACTCGTAATTTCTGCCCTGGCCCTGGGGGTGTGGGGGTGTGCGGGGGGGGGGGGGGGGGGGGGGGGGGGGGGCGGACTGGGCCTTCTGTGTGTTGACAGGCTCGCTGCCATCAAGTCAACCGTTGCAGCATCATGAGTCATAAATTATAGTTCTTAAATCAGTCACTCTGGGAGCCACATGTTAGCCTTTCCCAAAATGTTTTCTTGTGAAAAAAGGGCTCAGCCAGCAAAAAGATCATTTCACTTAGCATAACCAGCGGCTGCAGAGTGCAGACAGAGGCTATTATCACCTCTGACAGGTTGTTTGTACTTTTCTTATTGTCTGGGGTTATAAAGCAATCAGGGCACTTCAGGAACCTCAAATCAGAATTTTTATTTTCCATGATAATGAAAACACTTGGGAAACTTGTATACAAGTTGAGTCCCCTTTGCTTCTTACTGAAGATGCTTGTGTAATCTTTCTTTTCCTGCAGTCTTTCTCTTTCCCCCTCCCTCCCTCCCTCCCTCCCTCTTTCCCTCTCTCTCTCTCTCTCTCTGTCTCTCTCTGTCCTGCTTCTCTCAGCTGTTCAAATACTGTCCTTCTGTTTACACAAGGGCTGGGGAAATGTTTACTCTGGTCTGTTGAAACGGGAGAATATGAACCAGCATCATTTCAACTTGTCAAATAACTCCTGCGTTAGTGCAAGAGGAGACCTGTGAGCAGCCGGCCTGCCAGGGGTTCAGAGGGGTCTACAGGAAAACTGTCGCATTTATCAGCCCCAAACTACAGTATCTTACAGTAAAACAGTCACATTTATCAGCCCCAAACTACAGTATCTTACAGTAAAACAGTCACATTTATCAGCCCCAAACTACAGTATCTTACAGTAAAACAGCTGCATTTATCAGCCCCAAACTACAGTATCTTACAGTAAAACAGTCACATTTATCAGCCCCAAACTACAGTATCTTACAGTAAAACAGTCACATTTATCAGCCCCAAACTACAGTATCTTACAGTAAAACAGCTGCATTTATCAGCCCCAAACTACAGTATCTTACAGTAAAACAGTAACATTTATCAGCCCCAAACTACAGTATCTTACAGTAAAACAGCTGCATTTATCAGCCCCAAATTACAGTATCTTACAGTAAAACAGCTGCATTTATCAGCCCCAAACCACAGTATCTTACAGTAAAACAGCTGCATTTATCAGCCCCAAACTACAGTATCTTACAGTAAAACAGCTGCATTTATCAGCCCCAAATTACAGTATCTTACAGTAAAACAGTCACATTTATCAGCCCCAAACTACAGTATCTTACAGTAAAACAGCTGCATTTATCAGCCCCAAACTACAGTATCTTACAGTAAAACAGTCACATTTATCAGCCCCAAACTACAGTATCTTACAGTAAAACAGTCACATTTATCAGCCCCAAATTACAGTATCTTACAGTAAAACAGTCACATTTATCAGCCCCAAATTACAGTATCTTACAGTAAAACAGTCACATTTATCAGCCCCAAATTACAGTATCTTACAGTAAAACAGTCACATTTATCAGCCCCAAACTACAGTATCTTACAGTAAAACAGTCACATTTATCAGCCCCAAATTACAGTATCTTACAGTAAAACAGTCACATTTATCAGCCCCAAATTACAGTATCTTACAGTAAAACAGTCACATTTATCAGCCCCAAACTACAGTATCTTACAGTAAAACAGTCACATTTATCAGCCCCAAACTACAGTATCTTACAGTAAAACAGCTGCATTTATCAGCCCCAAACTACAGTATCTTACAGTAAAACAGTAACATTTATCAGCCCCAAACTACAGTATCTTACAGTAAAACAGCTGCATTTATCAGCCCCAAATTACAGTATCTTACAGTAAAACAGCTGCATTTATCAGCCCCAAACCACAGTATCTTACAGTAAAACAGCTGCATTTATCAGCCCCAAACTACAGTATCTTACAGTAAAACAGCTGCATTTATCAGCCCCAAATTACAGTATCTTACAGTAAAACAGTCACATTTATCAGCCCCAAACTACAGTATCTTACAGTAAAACAGCTGCATTTATCAGCCCCAAACTACAGTATCTTACAGTAAAACAGTCACATTTATCAGCCCCAAACTACAGTATCTTACAGTAAAACAGTCACATTTATCAGCCCCAAATTACAGTATCTTACAGTAAAACAGTCACATTTATCAGCCCCAAATTACAGTATCTTACAGTAAAACAGTCACATTTATCAGCCCCAAATTACAGTATCTTACAGTAAAACAGTCACATTTATCAGCCCCAAACTAGAGTATCTTACAGTAAAACAGTCACATTTATCAGCCCCAAATTACAGTATCTTACAGTAAAACAGTCACATTTATCAGCCCCAAATTACAGTATCTTACAGTAAAACAGTCACATTTATCAGCCCCAAACTACAGTATCTTACAGTAAAACAGTCACATTTATCAGCCCCAAATTACAGTATCTTACAGTAAAACAGCTGCATTTATCAGCCCCAAACTACAGTATCTTACAGTAAAACAGTCACATTTATCAGCCCCAAACTACAGTATCTTACAGTAAAACAGTCACATTTATCAGCCCCAAATTACAGTATCTTACAGTAAAACAGTCACATTTATCAGCCCCAAATTACAGTATCTTACAGTAAAACAGTCACATTTATCAGCCCCAAACTACAGTATCTTACAGTAACTGTTGTGCTGTGCTGTTGTAGTGTCATTGCTGTGCTGTGCTGTTGTAGTGTCAGTGCTGTGCTGTGCTTTTGTAGTGTCAGTGCTGTGGTGTGCTGTTGTAGTGTCAGTGCTGTGCTGTGCTGTTGTAGTGTCGGTGCTGTGCTGTTTTAGTGTCAGTACTGTGCTGTGCTGTGCTGTATGAGCATTGTCTGGCTGTTGTTCGCTGCTGTACTGAAGCGCAGTGAGATTTATAATGTTATTGCTTAGTTCTGCGCAGAGAAAGTTGTTGTTGGTTATGATGGCACAGCCAAGAGTATTCTTTACTTTTTTTGAGCAGGGCTGCTTAATCCAGGGAGAAGCTGTCACAGAGGCAGTTAGTGCTCCCAGCAACAACAAATCAAGTCTAATCGAGGCCATTATTTTATTTAAATGCAGAAGCATCTGTGCTGACATTTTTTGAACAAGGTCTTTGTCAAAACGCACATTCTGTGTACTTAATCATCCACGCACCTGTTCATCTCACCTGTCAAAGCAGTCACATGATTTAAAGGAGTAATCCGTCAGATCGGTCAGGTGACCATCTGCTGTTTTCAGGTTCTGGCATCGGTCATGATGCTGTTTGTCATGTGACTGTTTGCATGTGCCCCCTGTTGGCACTGTGTTGTCGGTGCAGAATAAGCCACCTGTTGTGAGAACCGCACTGCATATTAACACCCAACCCCCCCCCCCCGCCCACCCCCCCACCTTAACTGAGAGTGGAGAATGACTCTGAAGCAGCCGGCTCACGCCAGCGAGGGGGGGGGGACGGGGGGGCGGACGGGGGGGGGGGGGGGGGGGGGGGGGGCGATTTATGGTCCGTTTGGGCAGTACATCCAGGCTAATTTCATTTTACCGCTCGTGAGGATGGAGAAAAGTTTAATGGAAGCTGAAAGTGAGACGGGATAAAATGGCCGTTTCCTAACAAGGTTATAAAAGCCTTTGAGTCGGAGAAGCATCACACCGTATTCTAATGACCTATCCCCCCCCCCCCATTTTCTTTTTAAATAAAAAAATGAATTAATTGGTTTGGCTAATGTAAGCTGGGCTCAGCGGAGTCATAACTTCCCTCTGACTGTTCAGTGCCGTCCGGGCTGTCACCTGTGGGCCATTGAGGTGAATTGTGGGATGTCCCAGCGGTAACTGGGCTATTTATAATAACTCCAGCATCACAGTGATAACATAAAAGTGCACGAGTAGTCCTGCCAGTGTGTCGTTGCTCCCGGTTCCCTTCATTTCCCTCATCCCTTCCTCTCTTCCTGCTGCGCGGGACAGCTTTTCAGCACAGCCGGGACTTGGGCTTGATTTGTGTATGGGTTAGGCTGGGACTAGGGTTTGATTTGTGTATGGGCTAGGCTGGGACTAGGGTTTGATTTGTGTATGGGCTAGACTAGGACTAGGGTTTGATTTGTGTATGGGTTAGGCTGGGACTAGGGTTTGATTTGTGTATGGGTTAGGCTGGGACTAGGGTTTGATTTGTGTATGGGCTAGACTAGGACTAGGGTTTGATTTGTGTATGGGTTAGGCTGGGACTAGGGTTTGATTTGTGTATGGGTTAGGCTGGGACTAGGGTTTGATTTGTGTATGGGTTAGGCTGGGACTAGGGTTTGATTTGTGTATGGGTTAGGCTGGGACTAGGGTTTGATTTGTGTACGGGTTAGGCTGGGACTAGGGTTTGATTTGTGTATGGGTTAGACTGGGTGGGATTTAGGGTTTGATTTGTGTATGGGTTAGACTGGGACTAGGGTTTGATTTGTGTATGGGTTAGACTGGGACTAGGGTTTGATTTGTGTACGGGTTAGGCCTCTCCCCTTCGATATAATTCCTAAGTTATTTACCACATTTGCTGATTTATGCCTGTTTTGCAAGATGGAAAGGGCAATGTGGGGGGGGGGGGGGGAGAAAGAAAGAGACGGAGAGAGAGACAGAGAGAGTGGAGAGTGACAGAGAGAGAATGAAAGAGACAGAAAGAGAGAGGGAGAGAGAGAGACAGAGAGGGAGAGAGAGTGGAGAGAGAGAGTAACAGAGAGAATGATACAGAAAGAGAGAGAGAGGAGAGAGAGAGTGTGGAGAGACAGAGTGGAGAGAGAGAGAGGAGAGAGAAAGTGTGGAGAGACAGAGTGGAGAGAGAGAGAGGAGAGAGAAAGTGTGGAGAGACAGAGTGGAGAGAGAGAGAGGAGAGAGAAAGTGTGGAGAGACAGAGTGGAGAGAGAGAGAGGAGAGAGAAAGTGTGGAGAGACAGAGTGGAGAGAGAGAGAGAGGAGAGACAGAGTGGAGAGAGAGGGAGAGGAGAGACAGAGTGGAGAGAGAGGGAGAGGAGAGACAGAGTGGAGAGAGAGAGAGCCTGTATTGATCGTCTGCTGCAGGAGATTGATGGTGCAATAAGTGGCTGGGGTGAGGAGAGAGTGATTTCTGCTTTTGAAAGGACTGATGAATGTAGACGGAGGAGGACGGGGAGTGTCCAGGCCGGCCGAGTGATGGACGGCATTCTGGGAAGGGAATAAAGAGCCGGGTGGGAGATGGGGGGGGGGGCAGCTGACAGACAGCGGGAAAGAATGAGAAAAGGGAGGAGGTTTGATGGTCGAAGAGTAAGAGATGGAGTGATGGGTCGATCAAGCGGAAGGAGGGACAGATGAAAAAGAGCAGGGGGAATGGGGAGAGGAGGGGGGGAGAGCTGAAGATGTTGGCAGCTCATATTTATAAATGGCCAAAGAGTGGAGAGGGACTTATTAAAAGAAATAAAAATATGAATGAATGAAAGAGCGTGGTGAGCAGGAATGAGATGGGGGGAAGGGGGGGGGGGGTGATATATGTCCCCCTCTGGCAGGTGAAAATTCAATAATAACCTTGAAAAATGGGGAGGAGGAGGGGCGGTGTACTGGGCTGGGGATACGAGGCTGGCCAACAGAGGACAGGACTGAGAAACCTCACTAAATATATACTGCATTACTGAGAAACCTCACTGCAAATATATACTGCATTACTGAGAAACCTCACTGTAAATATATACTGCATTACTGAGAAACCTCACTGTAAATATATACTGCATTACTGAGAAACCTCACTGTAAATATATACTGCATTACTGAGAAACCTCACTAAATATATACTGCATTACTGAGAAACCTCACTAAATATATACTGCATTACTGAGAAACCTCACTGCAAATATATACTGCATTACTGAGAAACCTCACTGCAAATATATACTGCATTACTGAGAAACCTCACTGCAAATATATACTGCATTACTGAGAAACCTCACTGTAAATATATACTGCATTACTGAGAAACCTCACTGCAAATATGTCCTGCATTACTGAGAAACCTCACTAAATATATACTGCATTACTGAGAAACCTCACTGTAAATATATACTGCATTACTGAGAAACCTCACTGCAAATATATACTGCATTACTGAGAAACCTCACTGTAAATATATACTGCATTACTGAGAAACCTCACTGTAAATATATACTGCATTACTGAGAAACCTCACTGTAAATATATACTGCATTACTGAGAAACCTCACTGTAAATATATACTGCATTACTGAGAAACCTCACTAAATATATACTGCATTACTGAGAAACCTCACTAAATATATACTGCATTACTGAGAAACCTCACTGCAAATATATACTGCATTACTGAGAAACCTCACTGCAAATATATACTGCATTACTGAGAAACCTCACTGTAAATATATACTGCATTACTGAGAAACCTCACTGCAAATATATACTGCATTACTGAGAAACCTCACTAAATAGCCTATATACTGCATTACTGAGAAACCTCACTGCAAATATATACTGCATTACTGAGAAACCTCACTGCAAATATATACTGCATTACTGAGAAACCTCACTAAATAGCCTATATACTGCATTACTGAGAAACCTCACTGCAAATATATACTGCATTACTGAGAAACCTCACTAAATAGCCTATATACTGCATTACTGAGAAACCTCACTGCAAATATATACTGCATTACTGAGCAACCTCACTGTAAATATATACTGCATTACTGAGCAACCTCACTAAATATAGACTGCATTACTGAGAAACCTCACTGCAAATATGTCCTGCATTACTGAGAAACCTCATTGTAAATATATCCTGCATTACTGAGAAACCTCACTGCAAATATGTCCTGCATTACTGAGAAACCTCACTGCAAATATATACTGCATTACTGAGAAACCTCACTGTAAATATATCCTGCATTACTGAGAAACCTCACTGTAAATATATACTGCATTACTGAGAAACGTCACTGCAAATATATCCTGCATTACTGAGAAACCTCACTGCAAATATATACTGCATTACTGAGAAACCTCACTAAATATATACTGCATTACTGAGAAACCTCACTGCAAATATATACTGCATTACTGAGAAACCTCACTAAATATATACTGCATTACTGAGAAACCTCACTGCAAATATATACTGCATTACTGAGAAACCTCACTGCAAATATATACTGCATTACTGAGAAACCTCAGTGTAAATATATCCTGCATTACTGAGAAACCTCACTGTAAATATGTCCTGCATTACTGAGAAACCTCACTGCAAATATATACTGCATTACTGAGAAACCTCACTGTAAATATATCCTGCATTACTGAGAAACCTCACTGTAAATATATACTGCATTACTGAGAAACCTCACTGCAAATATATCCTGCATTACTGAGAAACCTCACTGCAAATATATACTGCATTACTGAGAAACCTCACTAAATATATACTGCATTACTGAGAAACCTCACTGCAAATATATACTGCATTACTGAGAAACCTCACTAAATATATACTGCATTACTGAGAAACCTCACTGCAAATATATACTGCATTACTGAGAAACCTCACTGCAAATATATACTGCATTACTGAGAAACCTCACTGTAAATATATACTGTATTACTGAGAAACCTCACTGCAAATATATACTGCATTACTGAGAAACCTCACTGCAAATATATACTGCATTACTGAGAAACCTCACTGTAAATATATACTGCATTACTGAGAAACCTCACTGCAAATATGTCCTGCATTACTGAGAAACCTCACTGCAAATATATCCTGCATTACTGAGAAACCTCACTGCAAATATATACTGCATTACTGAGAAACCTCACTGCAAATATGTCCTGCATTACTGAGAAACCTCACTGCAAATATATACTGTATTACTGAGAAACCTCACTGCAAATATATACTGTATTACTGAGAAACCTCACTGTAAATATATACTGCATTACTGAGAAACCTCACTGCAAATATATACTGCATTACTGAGAAACCTCACTGCAAATATATACTGCATTACTGAGAGACCTCACTGCAAATATATACTGCGTTACTGAAGAACCTCACTGTAAATATATACTACATCACTGAAACACATTTTTCCTAGACTCCAGTTATAAAATTCCAATTATAAACCAGAGAAAGAGAGCCAGAGAGCGATATTAGTGATGAATAAAATCAGAAGCAGTGATGAATAAAATCAGAAGCAGTGATGAATAAAATCAGAAGCAGTGATGAATAAAATCAGAAGCAGTGATGAATAAAATCAGAAGCAGTGATGAATAAAATCAGGAGCAGTACTGAATAAAATCAGGAGCAGTAATAGATGAAATCCAGCGGTAGGATTATTCCCGCACACAGACGCAGCTTCTGTGCGGCTCTATTAAGTGGGCTGAGCGCGGTCTCAGGAGCCTGGTAGCAGATCCAGAGCGCATGTTAGGAGTTATGAAGGAGGACTGCGATTCCCACAGTCCCTCTCTCCTCAGCTGCGTTCCCGCTGATTGAATTTTATGGTTTGGGACCCGGGGCCAGTGCTCCACAGCCCCGGGCTGGGGCACTAAAGGAGACTCCTGACAGCCTGAGGACACCACGCCTAGTCTTTAATGGAGTCAGCCTCGAAACTCTCTCTCTCTCTGTCTCCCTCTCTCACACTCACACACACACATGCACACACACACACACACAGTCACACATGCTTTTACACACACACACTCATGCACGAACACACACAAGTGCACACAACACATGCATGCATACACACATTTACATTTCACATCTGTACAGAATGGAACCATCCACTCTTAGCCGAAGGGGTAGGGGGACTAGAATGGGATGCGCACACCCTTCAGAGTGAACATACTGCACTTCCCTCCCTTTCCCCAATTCCATTCTCTAAATTATCACTTCACTTTTCGTCCACAGAGACAAGAGTTGAGTTATGGGACATTTACAGTACACCGAACTGAATGCAAACTGAATTAATATTCTTTGAGAAAATAAAAGCAAAAAAACCCCCCCCAAAAACGGACATAAAACATTTTTGGAATGACGATGACCGCGTGGAGCCAAAGACACTGACTGTCCTCTCCGCCTTTCTCTTCTCTGTCTTCCTCAGTCTCTCTCTGTCTCTCCCTCATATATAATTCACAGTCAGCTGAGTGGGGAGAGGGGAGGGGGGTGGGCGGTGGGGGCGGTGGGGGGGGGGGGGGGGGGGGGGGGGGGGTGGGGGGGGGGGGACAGACAAGATCATTAAAGAGAAGGCTGTGGACTGACAGATGATTCATGGGCCTGGCGGCGGCGATGGCCTCTGCAGGAAGGTGTCTGGCTGTGGGAGAGGAATGGCTGGGCGGGCGGGGCGGCGGCGATGGCCTCTGCAGGAAGGTGTCTGGCTGTGGGAGAGGAATGGCTGGGCGGGCGGGGCATCACTCAGGTGTGGCGCTAATGGAGACCGTGCTACGCTAGCCGCTGACGGATGGCTCGTCATGAGGCCGGACCGGTCACTGCGTGGGTATTCGATAGCGGGCCGGCCCGGTCGCTGTTATTAGACAGTGGTGCCGGCCCTGTAGGACCTGTATAACAGTTCTCCTTATTTTAGATTAGTAATGTTTATGTGAAAGTAACAGTGCTTAAGATTTGTTTTCCTGTTTTCTTACTGCCAGGGTTCTCTCGAGCCCTTGGGGAAATTACAGGCCCTGATTGGCTGATTTGCTTGGTCTCGTTATTTTCTTATTTTCTAAATAAAACACGTTTTTAGTGAAACATTTCTTCTTCCGAAGATGTGACCTCTTACTTAAAAAAATGTATTTAAAAAATCTGATATTAAGAGATATGAAGAGCAGATATCAAGGTTTATCCTATGTAAAAACACCCCCCCCCCCCGCCCACAAAAAAAAATTCTCGTACCATTTCTGAGAATTCAGTTCTCATCATTGTCTCTTCAGTGTGAACATCCGCATGACATTCACACCGGGTCTGTTTTACACACATATTTCTGGTGTACGGGGACCGTTTCTGTCTGCTTCGCTTTTGAAAAATGTGAACCCTGAGATTCACTGTGATGAGACCCCCGCCCCCCCCCAGAAAGCGTGTTTATAAATCATCTCATTTCTCCTCTGCCCCCTGCCCCCCCGGGTGTGTCCTGAGTGGTTAGCGTCAGCGCTGACCCCCTGAACCCCGTTTCTCTGGGGGACCAGGCGACCCTGCGCCTCGGGGGGGGGAAACCCCACACGTGTTTCACATTGTGCTGGCTGCAGATAAAGATGGCCGCCATCACTCAGCATTAACCCTCATTTGAATGAGATGCAGGGAGACATTACGGTTGTGTTACCGGCCACTGAAGTGTTTAAAGACCCCCAGGGGGGAGGGGGGGCTGTGGAGTAGAGGAGGGGTACAAGGGGGGGCTGTGCAGTAGAGGAGGGGGACAAGGGGGGGCGGGGCTGTCAGAGAGCTGGATGAAAGAAGAGAGGGATGATCTCACTGCACACATTCCTGCGCCCCCCCCCCCCACCTTCCCTCTCACTTTCTTTTTCTTTATTTCCCTCCCCTCCTTCGGTTTGCTCTCTGCCCCCCCCCCCCCCCCGTCCCTACACAAAAACCGTTCTCCCTCAAGCCCATGAAAAATTATTTTGTGGATAATTAACCCTTTGAAGATCATGTGTTTTGGAATGTTTTTAATTTTTTAAATTTTTTTACAAAGTTCTAAGTCAGTGTTCTAGAACTCCCATCACTTTCAGTCACCAGCAGTGATTGTGACATCAGCATCAGAATGTTCAGTTAAGAACATTCTAATCACATAGGCTAAGTGTGGTCTTACGCCTTTAAAGGGTGTTAATTCACCCAATCTGTGTCATTGCAAACATCCATGTACATTAATGTCACATGACACATTCAGCGGCAGTATAGCTGGACTCGTGAAGCCCGGCGGTTTGTGGGGACGTTTGGATACAGAAGCCCGGCGGTTTGTGGGGACGTTTGGATACAGAAGCCCGGTGGTTTGCTGGGACGTTTGGATACAGAAGCCTGGCGGTTCGTTGGGACGTTTGGATACAGAAGCCCGGCGGTTTGTGGGGACATTTGGATACAGAAGCCCGGCGGTTTGTGGGGACGTTTGGATACAGAAGCCCGGCGGTTTGTGGGGACGTTTGGATACAGAAGCCCGGCGGTTCGTTGGGCCGTTTGGATACAGAAGCCCGGCGGTTTGTGGGGACGTTTGGATACAGAAGCCCGGCGGTTTGTTGGGACGTTTGGATACAGAAGCCTGGCGGTTCGTTGGGCCGTTTGGATACAGAAGCCCGGCGGTTTGTGGGGACGTTTGGATACAGAAGCCCGCTGGTTTGCTGGGACGTTTGGATACAGAAGCCCGGCGGTTTGTGGGGACGTTTGGATACAGAAGCCCGGCGGTTTGTGGGGACGTTTGGATACAGAAGCCTGGCGGTTCGTTGGGACGTTTGGATACAGAAGCCCGCTGGTTTGCTGGGACGTTTGGATACAGAAGCCCGGCGGTTTGTGGGGACGTTTGGATACAGAAGCCCGCTGGTTTGTGGGGACGTTTGGATACAGAAGCCCGGCGGTTTGTGGGGACGTTTGGATACAGAAGCCCGGCGGGTTGTGGGGACGTTTGGATACAGAAGCCCGCTGGTTTGTGGGGACGTTTGGATACAGAAGCCCGGCGGTTTGTGGGGACGTTTGGATACAGAAGCCCGGCGGTTTGTGGGGACGTTTGGGTACAGAAGCGCGCTGGTTTGTGGGGACGTTTGGATACAGAAGCCTGGCGGTTTGTGGGGACGTTTGGATACAGAAGCCCGGCGGTTTGTGGGGACGTTTGGATACAGAAGCCCGGCGGGTTGTGGGGACGTTTGGATACAGAAGCCCGGCGGGTTGTGGGGACGTTTGGATACAGAAGCCCGGCGGGTTGTGGGGACGTTTGGATACAGAAGCCCGGCGGTTTGTGGGGACGTTTGGATACAGAAGCCCGGCGGTTCGTGGGGACGTTTGGATACAGAAGGCCGCGCGGTCGGCCTGTCGTCTGAAATTCACTGCAGAACGCAACACTTGCCTTCATCGCCCCCCTGGTGACGCTGCTCGTTGACTTGCTCTTAGATTGACTGTGCGGAGCGGGTTTGCAGCGGTGTGAGCTGTTTGAGCTACAGCAGGCCTCTGCAGGGCCCGGCCTGACTCAGAAGAGCCCCGATCACACTCTCCTCTTCTGCATTCGTATTAAAATGATAATTCTGCAGTTATTTTAATTATCTGCCTTATTACACCGCCCCCCCCCCCCTCGCGTGAGGGCAAGCGGCTGGGATATGTCTGGGGGGGGGGTGTTAGAGGTCACAGAGGAGCGACTCAAGCTCGCCTTGTTTCTGTGCTCCACGCTCGAGAGACGGCGAGAGAAAGGGCGGATATGAAGAAGGGGAAAGACAAAAGAAGAGAGACAGAGGGGGACTAAAAGACGGGAAGAAAAGATGGAGAGATAGGGGTGGGGCGGGGGGGGGATCTTTCTTGTGAATGTGTTGACCGTGAGGAGAAAGGGAAGAAGAAAAAGGGTAGAGGGAGAGAAAGAGAGAGAGGTAGAAGCAGAAAGAGCGAGAGAGAATGGAAGAAGTTAGTTAAAATTCAGGCAGTCACACTACAGCTATCATTATCATATATCAAGACAATAAATGAGGCCTTCAGCCAGCGGTAATAAGAATTTGATAAATCATCAGCCGAGAATTAACCAGACATCACAACAATGCTCCAGTCCTGATGGATGGGCAGGGTGGGGTGGCGGGGGTGTCTGTTTGGGCAGGAGGGCGGGGGAGACAGGGTCCCACCAAGGTCGAGATGGATGGAGCATCACAGGAACAGGGGGAGGTGGACGGAGGGGGGAGTTAAAAAGAGAGAAAGGGATGATGGGATGAGGAAGCATTGAAGGAGGAGAACAGCGGGATCTGGCAGGTGAAAGCCGACCAAAAGAAAAAAAAAGATGAAGAGAAAGACCAGAGAGGCAAGAGAGAAGCAAAAAATAAAGGGGAGAGGAAAGAGTCAAAGGAGGAACTGAGAGTGGAGAGAATTGCAGTGCATTATGGGTGAACATGGCAGTGCATTGTGGGTGCATTTGAGTGGGTATATATGGCCGAATACCCCAGTGCATTGTGGGTGCAGTTGAGCAGTAATAAGTGGGTGAATAACCTTCCTGAATAAGGACAAGCTTTTAATTCAACAACCTGGACACTGCTGAGGTTGTTGGATTAAAAGCCAGTGTGATTCAGTGCTGCACCCCAGAGCAGAAGCAGGATGTCTCACATCCCATTCCCCAAACTGAACATCTCACACGTCTGCACTCAATCCCATCTGCTGGGTGTCTGATTAACCAACGCTGGCCTGGTTATGGTTCTGTTTGGGAGCAGAAAAAACCTGCGAATGAGTCACAGGTCTGCAGCAGGATTCACATTCCCACGGATTTGAGTCAAAACTGCCAAGTGAAAAACAGACTTCCCCTGATCAATGACGCATCAATTTCCCTGACACAACAAAACAGCAGAGGGATCTTTCCCTCTCAAGATGGACGGGAGTTTTTATTTTGACAGGTTAGTAGGAATCAGGAGGTCCTATCTGGTGATGTACTATGGTAATGAATTCATTTTTTTGATGACCATAACTAATCATTTCCTTCAGATGACTTGCTGGTTTTTATTGAGGCCAAGGGACTATTGTTAATTTGTCCTTTTGAGTCATAATTTAACCCACATTTTTCAGTTGCTTTCTTTATGTAGTCAGATGCTTTACAGAGACACATCAGAGACGCCTATGCTAGCGCATTGAGTGGTGTGGGTTAGCGAGTGAATGTAGCCGTGCTAGCGTTGTTGGTAGTAGTGTGGGTTAGCGAGTGAATGTAGCCGTGCTAGCGTTGTTGGTAGTAGTGTGGGTTAGCGAGTGAATGTAGCCCTGCTAGCGTTGTTGGTAGTAGTGTGGGTTAGCGAGTGAATGTAGCCGTGCTAGCATTGTTGGTAGTAGTGTGGGTTAGTGAGTGAATGTAGCCGTGCTAGCGTTGTTGGTAGTGGGGTGGGTTAGCGAGTGAATGTAGCCGTGCTAGCGTTGTTGGTAGTAGTGTGGGTTAGCGAGTGAATGTAGCCGTGCTAGCGTTGTTGGTAGTGGGGTGGGTTAGCGAGTGAATGTAGCCGTGCTAGCGTTGTTGGTAGTGGGGTGGTTTAGCGGGTGAGTTAGCCCATGCTAGCATAGTGGGTAGTGGTGTGGTTTAGAGGGTGAGTTAGCCCATGCTAGCATAGTGGGTAGTGGTGTGGTTTAGAGGGTGAGTTAGCCCATGCTAGCATAGTGGGTAGTGGTGTGGTTTAGAGGGTGAGTTAGCCCATGCTAGCATAGTGGGTAGTGGTGTGGTTTAGAGGGTGAGTTAGCCCATGCTAGCATAGTGGGTAGTGGTGTGGTTTAGAGGGTGAGTTAGCCCATGCTAGCATAGTGGGTAGTGGTGTGGTTTAGAGGGTGAGTTAGCCCATGCTAGCATAGTGGGTAGTGGTGTGGTTTAGAGGGTGAGTTAGCCCATGCTAGCATAGTGGGTAGTGGTGTGGTTTAGAGGGTGAGTTAGCCCATGCTAGCATAGTGGGTAGTGGTGTGGTTTAGAGGGTGAGTTAGCCCATGCTAGCATAGTGGGTAGTGGTGTGGTTTAGAGGGTGAGTTAGCCCATGCTAGCATAGTGGGTAGTGGTGTGGTTTAGAGGGTGAGTTAGCCCATGCTAGCATAGTGGGTAGTGGTGTGGTTTAGAGGGTGAGTTAGCCCATGCTAGCATAGTGGGTAGTGGTGTGGTTTAGCGGGTGAGTTAACCCATGCTAGCATAGTGGGTAGTGGTGTGGTTTAGCGGGTGAGTTAGCCCATGCTAACATTGGGTGGTGGTGAGGGTTTAGCCCGTGCTAGCACATTGGGTGGTGGTGAGGGTTTAGCCCGTGCTAGCGCATTGGGTGGAGGTGAGGGTTTAGCCTGTGCTAGCGCATTGGGTGGAGGTGAGGGTTTAGCCCGTGCTAGCGCATTGGGTGGTGGTGAGGGTTTAGCCTGTGCTAGCGCATTGGGTGGTGGTGAGGGTTTAGCCCGTGCTAGCGCATTGGGTGGAGGTGAGGGTTTAGCCTGTGCTAGCGCATTGGGTGGTGGTGAGGGTTTAGCCCGTGCTAGCGCATTGGGTGGTGGTGAGGGTTTAGCCTGTGCTAGCGCATTGGGTGGTGGTGAGGGTTTAGCCCGTGCTAGCGCATTGGGTGGTGGTGAGGGTTTAGCCTGTGCTAGCGCATTGGGTGGTGGTGAGGGTTTAGCAGGTGAACCATGCTAGCGCATTGGGTGGTGGTGAGGGTTTAGCCAGTGCTAGCGCATTGGGTGGTGGTGAGGGTTTAGCCCGTGCTAGCGCATTGGGTGGAGGTGAGGGTTTAGCCCGTGCTAGCGCATTGGGTGGAGGTGAGGGTTTAGCCTGTGCTAGCGCATTGGGTGGAGGTGAGGGTTTAGCCCGTGCTAGCGCATTGGGTGGTGGTGAGGGTTTAGCCTGTGCTAGCGCATTGGGTGGTGGTGAGGGTTTAGCCTGTGCTAGCACATTGGGTTTAGCCTGTGTTAGCACAGGCGCTAGGCGCTGGAGGGAGCCGTACTGACGTCCCCAGCGTGACTCAGGCGGAGAGGTTGGGAGCAGCTGGTGAGGTTCTTGTTGTAACAGCGATTTGGGGCCACATGTCACGGGGGCGGGGGGGTCTCACATCGCCGTGGGGCGGCTTTAATTGCCAGTGCTGACCTTTCCCGAGTGACACCGGCGCCGCGGCGGGGTGGGGGGGCGGTGGGGCGAGGGGGGGGGCGAGGGAGGCGACAGGCGCGCACACGGCCCTGTCATCGCCCAGCGGGCGCGGCTAATTGGGCCTCCTCTTTCTTATTCATTCCAACAAGTCTTCCTCTGGAAACAAACAAAAGGGACGAGCCTCACAAGCATCCCGCTTCCCCTTCAATTACACTTCCCCCTTTTCTCTTATTGGTCTTTACAAGGACACAAATGCCTGCTGTAAGTGTTCATATTTTTTTTTAAGTTATGCTTTTGAAAACAGAGACTTTGGGCGCATGTTTTTCCTGACAGCGAGAAGAATTGCACTCAGAGTCTTGAGAAATATAATCTGTTAATTTCGTAGTTGTTTGTGTCGCCGATGTGCACTGAACAATTGAGAAAGAAGCTGTAGTAGTCACTTCAGTACAGGTGTGAATAGCTGAAGATCAGCAGTCCCAGTGACTTACCTGTGGGTCGTAAGAGAAGCAGAACTGAGTCAGGTACCACTCACACGAGTATAATTTCAAAGTTAGGCCTAACTGGACTAGAGACGCTGTCATATGTGTTCTGACTAACTGCACGTTCTCCCAAACAATAACGTAACAGTGTAATGTCCCCCATGGAATTCAGTTATCATTATAGTTCACATTTATAAATGAAGGTTGATGCATCAATGCTTTGTAAAATGATTCATGCTCGATTAATGGAAAAGACTTGTCCCTTCACCTTAATGAGCAGACTTATTAAAATGGGAGTTTTTTAATTAAAGGAACTTCATTAGTCCTGATGGGTTGCTAATTAGCTGTGGTGCTAATTATGCAAATGTTGCAAAGATAATCTGGAAGCTTTATAATCAATAACAGAAATGTCAGAGGTGCCCCAAAAATCCATGGAACTGGAGAATATGGAAGACCTGTCAGTGGATGATTCTCTCCTTTAGTCTGTTAAAGTTATTATCCATAGAACCAGAACACTGCAGTAAGCAGTACTGTAGCAGGGTGTGTGTGTGTGTGTGTGTGTTTGTGTCAGTGTGTGAGTGTGAGACAGAGAGGGGTGGCAGTGGAGGAGCTGGTTTTGTATCCTAAAGGTCATAGGTTCGATTCCCAGGTTGGACACTGTTGTTGTACGCTTGAGCACAAGGTACTTCACCTGCATTGCTTTAGTTTACGTCAAGCTGTATAAATGCAATGTAAAACAGTTGTGTAAGTCGCTCTGGATAAGAGCGTGTACTAAATGCCTGTAATGTAATGGGTGGGTCAGGAGTAAAAACACGCATCATCTGGCTGGTTCTACATCCTCAGAGATCAGTCAAAGAAAAGTTTTGTGAATGAGGCCCAGTGAGCGAGTACTATTCCCGGCCTCAGAACTGCTCCCTCTGCTGTTTGCTGTGGGTAATTACATGTGTGTGATGTGCAGCATTCTGCTTCTCCTGCCGGAGTTTTTGTGCTCTCTCTCTCCCTGTCTCTACATTCTTCCATTCCATCTCTTCTTCTATGCCCCCTCTGTTCTGTTTCTTTCTTCTCTTTCCCTTTGCCCTCTCTTGTCATCTTCCTTTTCTTTCTTTCTCTCTTTTTCTACACCCTCGCTGTTTCATTCTCTCCCAACTCCTCCGCCTTCTCTTCTCTCCCTCTTCTACTCCAGCCATCTCTCCATCTCTCTCCCTTCATCCCTCTCTCACGCCCGCTTCCTCTCCTTCCCACTCTCTCCCTCCCTTCATCCCTCTCTCTCTCCTGCTTCCTCTCCTTCCCGGTCTCTCTCTTTCTTCATCCCTCTCTCTCTACCGCTTCCTTTGCTTCCTGGTCTCTCTCTCCCT
>NC_049214.1:1664965-1712465 GCF_013347855.1 Anguilla anguilla | reverse complement strand
TGTGACAGGAGCAGGAGCTCTGCAGCATTGACCCAGAACTGCTCACCTCCACAGGCTGACAACAGCATTAATCACCTCCTCTGCCCTCGCTCTGTCGTTCCCTCCCTTTCTCCTTCCCTCCCTCAGTCCCTCTCTTCCTCCCTCTCTCTCTGTCCCCACTCTGTCATTCCCCGGGTTCCCTTCTCCCTCCCTCTCTCCCTCGGTCCCTCTCTCCCTCTCTTCCTCTCTTCCTCCCTCCCTCCCTCCCTCCCTCCCTCCCTCCCTCCCTCCCTCCCTCTCTCTCTTCAGTCAGTGAGGCGCTTTGTGACTCTGTTACCCTGTTGATAGGGGCCGTCGGCTCGCTGTCCAAACACTGCAAGGGAGAGCGTCAGTCCTTCAGCAGACAGGCTGGACTCGCCCGCTAGTGCTCTCTCTCCGCCTTGCCCCCCCCATCCCCCCCACCCCACGAACGCTGGCGCCAAAACACACAACGCACCACCACTGATATGTGGAGCAGCGGCTGGGGAACCAGGGGTTGCGAGTTTCAATCTCAAACGGAACATAGCCACTGTACCCGGGAGCAGATTTTTTCAGCATGTGAAAGCAATTCAGTTAAATTAACGATTAGTTGAAACGGTAATCATGTCGTATGAGTGACAGGTGTTCCCCCGAGCAGGAGCACAAAGCATGCTGGGACGCAGTTTACCTTGTGATGACGCACCAATCATATGTGTAGTTCAGGTGGAGGGGTGTTGATGTACTGTCCCTTTAACCCTTTAAGGTGTAAGAGCACACAGTATTACATTACAGACATCTTTAGCAGATGCACTTATCCAGAGAAACTGACACAACGTTCACGGTTTCAGACAGTGAATCCAGCTGGATATATACTGGAGCAATGCAGGTTAAACACTCAGCTCAAGGGTACAACGGCAGGGGATCGAGCCGGTGACCTTCAGCTGACCAACCCAGGTCCCTTCCATTACACCACACTGCCGCACTGTGCAATTAGAATGCTCTCAACTGAACATTCTAATGGTGATGTCACAATCACTGCTGGTGACTGAGAGCAGAGTGGAATTCTAGAACACTGACTTAGAACATTGAAAAAAAAAAAACATTCCAAAAAAATCAGCTGGTAAAAGGTTTAGATTCCTTGTGGAGGCAGTGCTGTGGACACAGTGACATTTCGTTCTGGGTGCAGAACATAGAAAAGGCCCACCAAAAGGAAGATGAAAGCTTTGTGCTCTTCACCCTTCACTCGTCACCAGGAAGAGAAGAGCCGGGGTGATAATGGGAGCATCATTCAGGAGGCCGGGGGGGGCTGGGGGAACTGGGGGCCGAGGGGGCTGGTGGGGGGCTGGTAGAGGGCTGGGGGGACTGGGGGCCGATGGGGCTGGTGGGGGGCTGGGGGCCGATGGGGCTGGTGGGGGGCTGGGGGTGGTTTTGGACAGTAGCCCAATCTCAGGGAGGGAGAGCAAAGGCCTCTCTGTGGGGGCCTGTCTGGTCTGACAAGAAGGAGCCGGGATCCCGTCATGGGCTCGAGGGCGGGGGTGTGGGTACGGGGCACCTCAGCCAACGAGCACTTAGTCATGAGCGTGATGTTGCGTTGTGTGTCAATGGCTTCGTCCCGTGCCCTGATAGGGAGACCCCAGAACGGACAGGGAGACCCCAGAACGGACAGGGAGACCCCAGAACGGACAGGAGGCCCCAGAGCGGACAGGAGGCCCCAGAGCGGACAGGAGGCCCCAGAGCGGACAGGAGGCCCCAGAGCGGACAGGAGGCCCCAGAGCGGACAGGAGGCCCCAGAACGGCTGGGATCCGGGCAGGTAGATGGGTCTGGGATCCGGGCAGGTAGATGGGTCTGGGATCCGGGCAGGTAGATGGGTCTGGGGTTCGGGCAGGTAGATGGGTCTGGGATCCGGGCAGGTAGATGGGTCTGGGATCCGGGCAGGTAGATGGGCCTGGGGTTCGGGCAGGTAGATGGGCCTGGGATCCGGGCAGGTAGATGGGGCTGGGGTTCGGGCAGGTAGATGGGGCTGGGGTTCGGGCAGGTAGATGGGGCTGGGATCCGGGCAGGTAGATGGGCCTGTGTCTGTTCACTGGGCCGCTCTCCTTCGGGGGCTCTGTGGATAAATCTCACACATATAAACTGTCTAACTCCCGGACTGAGAGCAGCCGGTCCCGCAGGCTGTCAGGCAGGATCCTTCTCCAGGCTCAGGCCGTGGCTGCGGCTCAGAGAAACGGCTCTATTAGATTTCAGCTCTTTCACATGCTGATCAACGGCAGATATCAGCTCCGTTCTGCCCCACAGGCGTCTCTGCCCATTACTGCTCAAACCTGTCAGCTGTACTTTAGCTGAAGCCTGCATGCGGGGTGTCTATCTAGCGTCTTTCCCCCCCCTTGCTCTCCCTCTCCCCCCTCCCCTCCCTCCCTCCCTCTCTCTCCCCCCTCGCTCCCTCTCCCCCCCCCCTTTCCTCCGGCAGAGTGGATGTAATGTTGAGTGACATGGTTAAGTGGGGCCTGTCTGCTCTGTGTACGTCTCTATGAGGGCTGGTGCTGAGAGACACAGACAGGAGCTCTGTCACAGACAGACCCCTACAGACCCCTACAGACCACTCAGCACCCACTGCAGCACAGACCCCTACAGACCCCTCAGCATCCACTACAGCACAGACCCCTACAGACCCCTCAGCACCCACTACAGCACAGACCCCTACAGACCCCTCAGCACCCACTGCAGCACAGACACCTACAGACCACTCAGCACCCTACTGCAGCACAGACCCCTACAGACCCCTACAGACCCCCGAGCACCCCACTGCAGCACAGACCCCTACAGACCACTCAGCACCCCACTGCAGCACAGACCCCTACAGACCACTCAGCACCCCACTGAAGCACAGACCCCTACAGACCCCTCAGCACCCCACTGCAGCACAGACCCCTACAGACCCCTCAGCACCCACTACAGCACAGACCCCTACAGACTCCTACAGACCCCTCAGCACCCCACTGCAGCACAGACCCCTCAGCACCCCACTGCAGCACAGACCCCTACAGACAGAACGCACCCCCCTAATTAAAGCACCAGGCTTTCTGGCCCCCCTGTCACTCGTCACTGCGATGAAGAGGGAGGAGCTGTTCCTGCGATGAAGAGGGAGGAGCTGTTCCATGCTGTCACTCGTCACTGCGATGAAGAGGGAGGAGCTGTTCCTGCGATGAAGAGGGAGGAGCTGTTCCTGCGATGAAGAGGGAGGAGCTGTTCCTGCGATGAAGAGGGAGGAGCTGTTCCTACGATGAAGAGGGAGGAGCTGTTCCACGCTGTCACTCGTCACTGCGATGAAGAGGGAGGAGCTGTTCCTGCGATGAAGAGGGAGGAGCTGTTCCACGCTGTCACTCGTCACTGCGATGAAGAGGGAGGAGCTGTTCCTGCGATGAAGAGGGAGGAGCTGTTCCACGCTGTCACTCGTCACTGCGATGAAGAGGGAGGAGCTGTTCCTGCGATGAAGAGGGAGGAGCTGTTCCTGCGATGAAGAGGGAGGAGCTGTTCCATGCTGTCACTCGTCACTGCGATGAAGAGGGAGGAGCTGTTCCTACGATGAAGAGGGAGGAGCTGTTCCTGCGATGAAGAGGGAGGAGCTGTTCCATGCTGTCACTCGTCACTGCGATGAAGAGGGAGGAGCTGTTCCACGCTGTCACTCGTCACTGCGATGAAGAGGGAGGAGCTGTTCCTGCGATGAAGAGGGAGGAGCTGTTCCACGGCTGATCACGAGCGACCCTCTGAACGTTCTGAATGTTAGGAAGCTGCAGTGGAACCAGTCTGTCTGTCTGTCCGTGTGAGTCTATGTGTCTGTGGATGACCTTACTGCATCTGACAGCATCATAACCTCACACAAACACACTCACGCACGCACATACTCACACACACACACACACACACACACACACACGCACTCACTCACATGCACACACGCATGCACGCACACACACACACACACACACTCACACACACACACACACTCACACACACACACACACACACACACACACACACACACACACACTCACACACACACACACACACACACACACACACACTCACACACACACACCAGAGGAAAAGCCAGAGAGTGGGCAGATAACAGAGGATCACCAGGTGGAATCATATTTGTCTCTGAGATATAACTGTAAATAATTTATTAATGAAGACCTCTCAGACTTGCAGACATTACAGCTATGCTGTGTGTGTGTGTGTGTGTGTCTGTCTGTCTGTCTGTCTGTGCAATGAAGAGAAACAATTCACATGAGTCTATATAATATGACCCAGGTATTTCAAAAATAATACATTTATATGATATGTAACATAACATGATGGAAAATATCATGCACTACATACATATATCAATAAACCAAAACATAATAAGCACGATCATGCCAGTATAAAAGGTCTAAACTGAACAGGACTAAAGACCTAAGAGAGCGAGGTACACCACCCCATATTAACTCAGCGCTTTGCAATAAGCCCACTCTAAACACAGGAGTATTCTCACTTCCTCCATTGTTCTACATAAAAAAGCATCTGGATGTTACCCCCAATAATGTAATCAGGAGACAAAACGCAGACCTTCAACATTTCACAGCGATTACACGCTCCTGCTCGTTAAGAACAATAGGCCGGCTGGAGCGGTTTGTCATTGCTGGGAGACAGCGTGTCTTAATTACAGATTAATTACGTTATTAGCATGTTTCTGTCGCCGGTGGCACATCGAGTCTGTCGAGGTTAATTACCGCTACGTCTCTATTTTCAGTCCGTTTCTCTGCCGAGCTGTCAGAGGCAGAGCAGCTCGCTCCCCTCCTGATATGAAATGGAAAAAGCGCCTCACGGTCTGTGAACTTTTTAATAAGACAATCAGAAACAGACTTCATACCGAGCGGGGAAAAACACGACTGGGTGGGGACAACGTGTTTTTAACCCTAACCCTAACCCTAACACCGTCAGCAGGACAGACGGATTTTCATTTGCACGTGATTGTGAGGAAAAACCCCTGGTGGCCGTGCATGGGGGGGGGGGGGGGGTATGGGTTGATTGAGCTGTGGAGGAGTTCTGTGGTTTGTGGTTTTTGAATGGAAAAAAAACTGTAAATGTACTGTAAATATGACCTATTACATTAATAAACGACCGAAGAAGCATTTTGGCAGATGGAGGGAGGGAGGATTAAAGAGAGAGAGAGGGAAAGAGCAAGAGAGACAGAGAAAGGAGGAGAGGGGATAGAGCAGGAGAGAGGAGGGAGAGAGAGAGAGAGGGGAGAGAGCAGGAGATGGGACAGGGAGAGAGAGGAGGAGAGGGGATAGAGAGGGGAGGGAGAGACAGAGAGAGGGGGAGAGAGAGATTAGTCATCATGTTTGGTGATTAATGTGAGTGCTGTTTCCTCTCTCTGACAGGCAGGCTGTAATGGCAGTCGGGAGAGGGTCTGTTGCCCAGACACGGCCAGATTTATCAGCCTGTCAATTTCACTAACAGCACTGCTGATGAGCGGTGTGTGTGTGTGTGTGTGTGTGTGTGTGTGTGTTAGTCTAACAGCACTGCTGATGAGCGGTGTGTGTGTGTGTGTGTTAGTCTAACAGCACTAGTGATCAGCAGTGTGTGTGTGTGTGTGTGTGTGTTAGTCTAACAGCACTAGTGATAAGCAGTGTGTGTGTGTGTGTGTGTGTTAGTCTAACAGCACTAGTGATGAGCGGCGTGTGTGTGTGTGTGTGTGTGTGTGTGTGTGTGTGTTCGTCTAACAGCACTAGTGATGAGCGGTGTGTGTGTGTGTGTGTGTGTTAGTCTAACAGCACTGCTGATGAGCGGTGTGTGTGTGTGTGTGTGTGTGTTCGTCTAACAGCACTAGTGATGAGCGGTGTGTGTGTGTGTGTGTGTGTTAGTCTAACAGCACTAGTGATGAGCGGTGTGTGTGTGTGTGTGTGTTAGTCTAACAGTACTAGTGATAAGCAGTGTGTGTGTGTGTTAGTCTAACAGCACTAGTGGTGAGCAGTGTGTGTGTGTGTGTTAGTCTAAAGGCACTAGTGATGAGCAGTGTGTGTGTGTGTGGGGGGGGGGAACCCCAGCATTACCAGGTTAGTTTAATTAGTTTACTTAATCACTTCTACAGCTTAGCAAAGGCATTTGTGTGATTGGCCGTCACCTCCTTCACAGCTGTATATTTCAGCTGAAAGGGGATTTTTAAAGGTCTGTACTGAGTCAGGGAGCCCTTATTCATTCTCTCAGGACCGTTCCCCTGGACACAAGAACCACAGGCGGCAGCGGCAGGCTCGTTTCACCTGCACTTCCTGTCCTGTCCACGCCACTTCCTGTCCTCGCCCTGGGAGACACCGAAACGTTTCGGGTTAAAAGACGCATCGTGTTGCGCTCCAGCTGGGTCAGCCCTTTCAGAAATATGCCGTCCCTGTTTGAGGGATGTGAAATGTGAACTAGCAGCTCCACCCAGTGGCCCACCAGGGAACTGCAGCGTGTGTGTATATGGCGGGGGGGGGGGGACTCTGGCAGGTGCACTAATCACAGTCCAGGTAACACTGTGTATCAGATGAGTGAGCTGGAGGTCAGGGCTGCGCACCTGAGGACCCCAGGTGTGCTGCGTTCTCCGTGTGATGCAGGCACCTGGAGCAGCTGTGGCAGGCAGTCTCCGGGCACCTATAAGCGCTGATCCAGGACCAGTTAGGACCAGGTTAAGTCCAGCTGACACCACTGCCAGCAGTAAGGCTGATGCTGACCCAAGGCCAGGGCTTGGGAAAGCTTTGTACCTTCACTAGTATAGAGCAGGAAGTGCCAGAGCAGACACACACAGGTACATCACTGTGAAGAGTTACACATGTAGCTCCACTGATACCCTAATCACCCCCAAATTTTAAGTGGCTAATAATTGTTCTCTCCCTCTCCCACCTCAGCTGATGTGTGGTGAGCGTTTGGGTGCAAAATGGCTGCCGTGCATCACCCAGGTGGGGGCTACACATTGGTGGTAGTTGAGGTGAGTTTCCCCTTTATCACAGTAAAGCATGTTGAGCTGCCAGCCAGTGAGAAAAGCACTATAGAAATGCAGTTATTATTATTATACCCAACTGAGTTTCAGATTTTTCTTCCTGATTTTTGGAATTAGCTGGGGACCATGACTTACTGCTGATAACAACATACCAACGATTATTTTAAACGTCTTTTTAAAAACAAGTGTTATAGGTTTCCTGTTAGAAAAAACAGTGACGACACCATCCATTTTGAAACAATACAGCATCAAATAAATGTTATTTAAAACAAAACTCATGCAACAAACGTGACTATCTCTACAAAGCCGGCTAAAAGTCTTACACCTTAAACTGTGCGGCTAGGCTACGGTGCTCAGCAACTGATGAGCTTACACCATCATCATCATCATGTGACACACTTTTACAGGAAACTTTCAGATTCTGACTCCGTCTCACGAGAACAGAGGAACTCCTCTTCTCACACGTATCTCTGTTCCATCGAGTCGCCTCAATAAAAGCTGGTCTGGGTGTCCAGAGCAAATATTTAAAAACATCCGCAAACACAAACAGACGGACGCAGACAGACACACGGACGCAGACAGACGCGCGGACGCAGACAGACACGCGGACGTGCGGTGGGGAACGCTTTGTGACGCAGTGTTTGTGCAGTCTGAGATCTGGGCAGGCAGAGGAAGCCTATTAACGCCTAGCACAGTCCCGCCTCCTCTTCCTCCACCCTCCTCCTCCTCCTCCTCCTCCTCCTCCTCTTCCTCCTCCTCCTCCTCCTCTTCCTCCTCTTCCTCCTCCTCCTCCTCCTCTTCTCTCTGTCCGGCCGCGGCTCACGGGACGGCGACGCGGATGATCTCCAGGCTGGGGGCGGGGGTGGGGGCGGGGGCGGGGGCGGGGTGGTTGCCCTCGGCGACGGGGGCCCCCCCCTCGCAGGCCTCGGGCTGGCCGCCGTGCTGGTGCCCGTGCTGGTGCCCGTACTCGAAGCGGATCCTCAGCTCGCCCACGCGCGAGCGCGGCAGGATGTCCGGGATCCACTCGATCACGAAGGGCGTGGCCTCCTTCTGCTCGGAGGAGGAGGGGCCTGCGGGGGGGGGGGGGGGGGCACAGGCTGTTTAGGGCCGATGGGCCTGAGGAGAACTGCAGGCACACAGACCGACTGAACACCTGAGGGACGGGGTGTGTTCAGGTCAGGTCCACACCTTACCACTGCATCAACTCCCAACGGCCACACCGCCACGTTACCATGGGTTACCAGCCGTCGCTCACTTCCAGCTTCCTGCTCACACGGTCCGGTCCAGCCCCCCGCCCGCCACCCCCCTCACTCACCCACTTTGAGGAAGGTGCCCCCACCCCCCCCCCACTCACCCACTTTGAGGAAGGTGCGCAGCTCCAGGGGCCGGATGGCCTGGGGCCGGTCCGCCCGCCCGTACCCCTCGGCCAGAGACTCGGGGGGTGCTTCCTGGCAGCGGAACGGCGAAAACGAGCCGTCGCGGTTCTTCACAAAACTCTGCGTCAGCTCCAGGGGAAGCTGGGAGGAGAGCGGGGAACAGACGCACGCACGCACGGACAGACATTTTAATCAAAGGCAGAGGCACAGAGAGAGAAGTGACTGAAGAATCAAACCGGGTGAAGTGAGAACGAGAGGGGAAAGGGGGGGAGGGGGGGGACGGGGGGGGCAGTGGGGCACCAGCGGGAGACGAGCGACGCACCTCTTGCGTGTCGAAGATGCGTTTCACCTGCAGCAGGTTGGTGATGTGCCAGGTGTACTTGGAGAAGGTGCCCAGCGGCAAAGCATCGTTCCGCACAAACGCTGACAGAACACAGAGCAAGACCTGAATAATTTACCCATGAGCGTCACCCCTGGTACAAAATACAGGACAGGGGGGCGTGGTTAACTGTGGTGGAGTTGGGGGCGGGGTTACCTGTGGTGGAGTTGGGGGCGGGGTTACCTGTGGTGGAGTTGGGGGTGGGGTTACCTGTGGGGGAGGTGGGGTTACCTGTGGTAAGGGCGGGGTTACCTGTGGTAGGGGCAGGGTTACCTGTGGTGGAGTTGGGCAGCCTCCTCTTCTTGGATCCGAGGGACAGGCGCTGCTGTAGAGCGTTGAAGAAAGACTGAGGGATGTGGAAAACCAGCGGCTCAGGCTTTCCTGCACAAAACACGTCATCGTCATCATCATCATCATCATCATCATCACCATCACCACCACCACCATCATCACCGCCACCACCATTATCATCACCACCATCACCACCACTACCATCGTCATCATCAGCTTCATCATCATCACCATCATCGTCATCATCATCATCATCATCATCACTGCCACCACCACCATCATCATCACCATCATCACCACCACCATCGTCATTATCAGCTTCATCATCGTCATCATCATCGTCACCATCATCATCATCATCATCACCCTGCAGTTACCGCCCTAATCAGCATTAACATGGCTGGTCAGACAGAGCGAGGGTTTGTGGGTCTGGTGCTCAGGTAGCAGTATGGCGTGTTGGACTCACCGTCGAACTGGAAGTGCATAGTCTGGTGGATCCTCTCGGTGACGCTGGCCAGCCACTGCCGGAACGGCAAGGAGACGTGACTCTCGTGAACCGGCTGGACGTCTGCTGTGAGAGAGGTGTGCACACGCACGCATACACACGCGTGTACGACAACACACACATACACGCACGCATGCACACGTGTACGACAACACGCACACACACACATAGAGACACACACACACATATGCATCACAGCACAGACACACACGCACACACAAACACAATGTTAAACACCAAATACTACGTACTATGTGCCATTTGCCTGCAGTGAACAGAGTGTGTTGGAATCCAAGCAGACACATTCATAGGTCAGGGAGCCCCACCTGAGTTTTTGGGCGCAGTGGAAATGGGGTGTTTCCTTTGTCCCCCCTTCCGCAGAGCAGGTGCGGACGAACCCTCTCTGACAGCCAGAGTGGGAGCAGTCACTGCAGAGAAGGCGAGAGAGGGTCAGTCACGAAAGAGAGGAATAGTGGCTCAGTCACGAAAGAGTGGAGGGAAAAAAAGGGCTGGGTGGAGCTGGGCGGGGCAGGGAAGGGGGCTGGGAGGGGCTGTGGTCGAGTTTGACTCACCCAGGCTGGGGTCCTCCATGCGGAGTTTCTTGGATCTGTGGTGACTCCCGGGATCAGACTGCTGCTGCGGGCTGGAGCAGAGCATGGAGCAGTCGAGGCTCACCTGTACACCTGCAGGGACAGTGGATCTAGTGAGAAATAACCTGCACACCTGCAGGGACAGTGGATCTAGTGAGAAATAACCTGCACACCTGCAGGGACAGTGGATCTAGTGAGACATAACCTGCACACCTGCAGGGACAGGGTTTATGTTGCAATTATGTCTGCTTATGATGAGGGAAAAGGGTTAAGTTTCTGTGTGCATATGACATGGTAACTGCAGCCTGTGCACATAACCTCCACAACTTTTATTCCTGTTAATTCCCCTAAATTCCCTTTAATTCCCATTAATTCCCTTTAATTCCCTTTAATTCCCAGGGAAAGTTTCCTCTCCTGACTACTCCTGAAACTCTGCCAGCCCTGGACGCAGTGCTGGATGGACATTCTGAGATGGTGTATTATAAAGGTGTGGTCAGCTCTGGACGCAGTGCTGGATGGACGTTCTGAGATGGTGTATTATAGAGACGCGGTCAGCTCTGGACGCAGGCTGGATGAACATTCTGAGATGGTGTATTATAGAGACGCGGTGTAGAAAACGCCCTCGGCCCGCAGGCTGGATGGACATTCTGAGATGGTGTATTATAAAGGTGTGGTCAGCCCTGGACGCAGTGCTGGATGGACATTCTGAGATGGTGTATTATAAAGGTGTGGTCAGCTCTGGACGCAGTGCTGGATGGACATTCTGAGATGGTGTATTATAGAGACGCGGTGTAGAAAACGCCCTCGGCCCGCAGGCTGGATGGACATTCTGAGATGGTGTATTATAAAGGTGTGGTCAGCCCTGGACGCAGTGCTGGATGGACATTCTGAGATGGTGTATTATGAAGGTGCAGGGGAGATGGTGTATTATGAAGGTGCAGGGGGGATGGTGTATTATGACGGTGCGGTGTAGGACACGCCCTCGGCCCGCAGGCTGGCGTACCGTTGGTGTCGTAGTTGAGGAAGGCGGAGAACTCGGCGGCCAGCTTGTCGTCGCTGGCGAAGGCGCAGACGCAGGCGAAGAAGTGCAGGCAGGCCTCGGGGGGCGAGGGGGGGAGGGGGGCGGCTGCGTCCGGGTCCCTGGCCTCGCCCGGAAACTCGCCCGCCCCCCTGGCCCCCGCGCCCGCCCCCGGCCCCCGCCGGGCCTGCCCGCCCGCCTGGCAGGCGCAGTGGAAGTACGCCCCGCGCCCCTCCCGGCTCCGGCCCGCGCCCCGCCCCCCCACGCTCAGGTGCAGCAGCCCCAGGGGGTGGGACTCCGTCACGTGGCACTTGACCACCAGGGTGCCCCGGGACACGCGCTGGACCAGGGGCCCCGGCGACTCGGCGGCCAGCCGCCACAGGTCCTCCCGCGCCTGGGCGGAGCCCCGGAGGGCGTCCAGCACCGAGCTCTTCAGCGGGAGGGGCGTGGCCTGGGCGTGGCAGTCCATGGCCTGCTTCACGTGCGCGCAGGGGCTCTCGGGCCGCTGCTGGGGGCGGGGCTGCGCCTGGGCCGGCCCCCCGCCCCGCCCCTGCCGGCAGGCGGACAGGAAGCAGCGGCCCAGGCTGACGCGGGTCAGCACCGTCCCGTCCGCCGTGGCGATGGCCGTGTCCGTCAGCGCCAGCTCCACGAAGCCGCGCTGCTCGGGGCCCCTCCCCCGCTGCCGGACCGAGAACACCTGCGTCCCGCCCCCGGCCCCGCCCCCGGCCCCGCCCGCCTCCCCCCCGCCGCCGTCCGTCACCAGCCGCACCACCTCGGCCCCGGCCTTCTTGGGGCCGCGCCCCCCCCCCGCGGGCCCCCCGTCCCGGAACACGGCCCCGCAGGCCTTGTTCTTGCAGCTGAGGCCGCGGGTGCCGTTGTACACGCCGCACTGCGGGCACTTGCGTATGCCCCGCAGCGTGGGCTTGCCCAGGTTCCACAGGAAGGCCGGGGTCTTCCTCCTGTCCCGGGCCCGGCCGCCCAGGCCGGGGGGGGCCGGCACCGCCGGGGGGGAGGAGACCACGGCGGGCTGGCTCACCGCCACCCCCGCCTCTATCGAAGCGGCCTCCATTGTGGTAGCGTGCTGTGAGATCTGCGGGAAAGGGAGAATAGGGTCTAAAATAAGACAGCGACTCACCAGAAAGCGGCTTCCTGACTTCAGAGCGCTAGCCTCCTAGCGTCCGTCGTGGAGGAAAACCTCCTCTTAGGTTCGGCGGGTGAGTCGGCGATGTAAGAAGAAAGACTAGAAACTATGATTTCTTCTAATAATCTTTTATTTTTACGCAGGCCAACGGCAGGTCTCCAGTACCGTAAAGACACACAGAGAGCTCCCCGAATTACGTTTTACATCCTTTTTTATACAACCAGCTTTCTTCCTACCATGACGCATCTTTCCCTCTAAAACAACCAATCTCAGCCTAGGTCACGCTTATGTTTCACCAGCTAGTTTAACAATAACTATTATATCATCTTCAGTTTCAGTAAATGACAGATATTTCACCACACACTTGGGATGTGTGTGTGTGATTTGATTTGATTTAACAAGTATTTGCTCTCATGAACATTTGTTCAATCTTCCGGTTCCAAAGTACATGCACTTTAAATGCATTCAATACATGCTGTGATCCAAATAAAATATTTAAATCACATACAAACACACCAACGTGTTCTAACAGAATATGTCTATATTATCACTGTTGCTGTCATTAATTTTATTTTCATTCATTTATTTTAATAGAATATAATCTATACAATAACTAGATATAGCAAAACATTTCCTTCTGGGTTGGTGTGTCCTTTCCCTTCTCTTGCAACTCAAAGGTCTTCTGCACAAGACTGTTTCCCAACATAAGTTACTTACAAAATTCCAGTAAGTAAATGTTCACAATTTTCCTGCTGCAGTTGGGGTCCAAAGATTCTCTAGATCGTATGCATCGGTGTACAAAGAGGCCACAGTCTTTCCTTAGTTACAATTTCTTAGACATAACACAGAACACCTGCTGTTCTTCGTCGATCTTCACATAATCACATACATTTAACTATATTCTTTGTCAATACAATCTTTAATAAGCAGAAATGTAAAAACATACAAACATCAAAAGCACATAGAAGCATACTTCCACACCATTTACTTAAATACAGCTGGCAGTGCATCTAGTCTCAACGTTTACTGAATAATAACCAGCACTGAATCCACAAGCCCCTTCATTCCTGGTAGACTTTCAGCTAAGTGCCCCAAGGGTACTCAATAGGCTGCTATACTGGAGAGACAGTGGAAAACTTCACTCAAGGACATCCTGAAAAACAACTTGATAATGGGGCTAGGAGGCTAGTTAGATACTTATATCTTCAATAATAATGGCTTGCTACCTATATCAATTTAATTGTATAAAAAAAGTCTAAAGAACTGTCCTTTATTCGGTATTGCTGATATTAAAAGCATGGCCATGGTTTAAACGTAGCAGTCGCTGCTGCAGCATATCGCTGATGTCATTTCCTTTTAGTCGTGTTTTTTCTAAAGCCTCTTTGGCTCGCTGTTCAGCTAAGTGTGTTGGGGGGGGTCTGTGGTTGCCTGCGCTAAATTTGTCGCTAGCCAGCTAAAAACAGTTCCGAGTACTAACGCACTTGTATGCTCAAAGGATTTCTGACGCGTTGCGACTACATGGTATGGCACCGACAGCGCCGGTTCAGGGTTGTGTTTCGCAATTGAGCATACCTGCGTTTTAGCACCTATGATAGGATCCCCGCGCTGTATGGTCGGTTTCAGCCCAGAACAGCAAGCATCTTCTTCCCCTCGACCGTCGCCATTCCGTCTTACAAACACTGCTCGGCACTGCAGCTGTAACGCGGCATTCGGTTGGATAGTCGGGTGGTCACGTGGCCCGAGAAGGCTGGCCTCATTTTGGTGGGGCATCCTGGTAATTGAAGTTTTACGCGACTGATGAAGCGGTAACTTTACCTCGCTATTTTGCGATATTTCTTTGGCGGATCTAGATATGCCTGGGTAACAGTTTATAAGTTTTTCCTTGAAAACTTGCGAGGCGAGCAGTCGTGACGGCTTTGTCATTTAGTGGGCATACAATTTTATTCGAAGTACTCTTATTTTTTATTATCAATGTGGAACAATTCCACCTAAACAATAAACGGTAATTATACTTAATTTAGGCTATACTTGTACTTAATATAATTTGCCTGCGTGCTTTGTACATACGGGCTCACTCACACGAAGTAAGCGGGAAAAAGAAACATCCATCCCAATAGAGAGTGGTCAGTCTAATGGACTTGAAATCTGCAATCAAGTTCAACCTCCCCAAGTTACCAACAGTAGTAACAGCAACCGCAGCAAATGAAATGGAACACTCTCAAATAACGGCCACGGCGGTCAAATCTGCGTGCATCTCTTTTTATATTTTAAATATATCTCAGTATAAAAATGAGCTGACACAAGCAATACGGTTTATACGCATCAGCATTTAATTGGGACAAAGCAAGAACACGTTATAGTAGCATAAACATTATCAAAACCCCCACCCTACCTCCCCCCCACCCCCGCAAAAAAAAAAAAAAAAAAATTGCTTCAAAACATAAGGTCTGAAAATATCCTTAGGCACTGCCTACTCTTAATGATAATTGGTTGGTTAAAATGAAATCAACTCAAAATAAGGCAACACAACAGGTCTCATCCAACTCAATTTTAAAACACTTTCAAGGGGACACAGTGCAAAATTCCGATCCATTCAGGTATTTTACAATACTAATTACTACGCCATAAAAAAACACCCAAAAAATCAATATTTAGTTTTTATACACAGAATTACTTAAATTCTACATTTTTTCTTCAGTCTAAATGTTTTGCACTGCATAGCAATGCTGCTGTCGTCCTGCCCCCTGCTGGAAGAATCAAAAGTTGCACTGTCCCAAACCTCTGCACATACCAGCATTTTAACAGTGCTGCTAAGGTTTCATTAATTTTAACAGCCCCTCCCACCCTTTCCCCTCCCCCCCCCCCCCCCACCAAAAAAGCAAGCAAGCTTCCATAATTAACATGAGGCTTTTTTTATACAGTTTCAGGACATTTGAACAGACTCTGTTTGGTTATTTACATACAAAACGCTTAGAAGCCCTCCAATACACAACATTCTAAAGGAAGAAAAAAAAAAGTGGAATGCAAAACAATTTAAAATACCTATAATTTGTGTAAGAACATCAAATTTGTGAAAAGATAACCAAGAGTTATAGTATTGTGCAATATTCGTCTGCCTTCAAGGAAAGAGAAGAGTGGCAGTAAATCCCTGCAATTGGTTTAGTTTAGAGAAACAAAAATTGAAAATCTAATTTAAAAAAATACAACAGCTGACATCCATTTTGTTTTCTTTATAAACATAAAAAGGTCTGTAACGTTTTCACATGATTCGTGGTGTTATCACCGCTCATTGCTGGAAACACGTTTCTTTTTTAAAACTGATTTACACTGACAGTCCCAAAAAACAAAACAAAAAAAACAAAAAAAAAATGGCAAAGCTCCGTTTTTTATGAAACCAGCAGTTTAAATCGCTCTAATCAAACCCCAAAAACAAAAACAAAAGCATATCCCAAAAAGAGTCACTATCTTATTTTATTCATAGTAATTTTTTTATTCATTTTGTTTTTTAAAAATGGCATAGTCCTTTTCCGTCAATGAGTCTGTCTGACACCTGGCCAAAGACCTTGCGTGCGCGTGTGTGTTCGTGTGTGTATGTGCATGCATGTCTGTGTTCGTGTGTGTGTGTGTGTGTATGTGTTCGTGTGTGTGTGTGCATGCATGTCTGTGTGTGTGTGTGTGTGTGTGTGTGTGTGTGTGTAAATCCCAGGGCACTGCATCTCCAGTCCTCCGGGGCTGCACACTCAACTGCTTACTTCCCATCGCAAATAATATGAAAAAAATGATGGTGTCAGAGGTCAAATCACCACCCCCCTCCTGCCCCTAACCCCGCCCCTGCCCCCCCCTCCCCTCCCCTCCCCTCCCCTCCTCAGGGGCCTGGTGTTGGCCGAGAGCGGTGGTCTGGAACCCCCCCCCCTGCAGAGGGCCAGCGGCCGCGGAGGGCTGGGGGTGTCCGTCCCCCCCCTGCCCCCCCCCCCATCAGTGAGTGGGGTACCCCGTGGCTCCCAGGCCAGACTGGTTAGCTAGAACGCTCCCGTTCACGCCCTGCGCCTGCTCCACCACACCGCCATTACTGACCGCGCTCACGCCCGTCCAGCCGCCACCGGCCTGTATGTGACTGCCGACAGGGGGGAGAGAGACAGAGGGAGAGAGAGAGGGAGAACAAAACACAAGAACAACAGGGTTAGCCAACAATGAGAGGAGAGGGGGAGAGTGGGACACAGAGAGAGGATCATGAGAACTACATTACCCATGTCTCCCTTCACCAGGGGGGTTAAAAAAATAATGACGACTATTATTAAATGGGAACCAAGAGTCAAATTTTCCTCACTTTAAAATTTGACATGTAAAACAGATTCTTCCGTATGAATGGTGTGCAGCATTGCGGTAGGGGTGGTTGGGGAGTTTTGATGATAGAATATCCAACCTTGACCTCCAGACCCTCATTACTGTGCTTTTACGTAAACGACAATTATTGGCACTTCCTGGGTTAGACCATGACCCTCACCCCTGAACCCCCCCCCCCCCCCCCCCCCCCCCCCCCCCAAACCCCATCTGAAACTGAAAAGCAGTCAAAGCACAACAATCTCATGTGAACACAGGCCTTGGACCTTGAGCAATTTTATGTTGTGTCTACCAGGGACATTATATTTATAAACTTGACCAATGCCTGTCCTCTTGCAGGAACAGCCAGACCCCACCGTCACTGCCTTACAGAACTCTCTCCCGCAGAGGGGAAACATCACACCAGGGGCTCATAGGTAAATATGCAGTCTCCCCAGCACGTGCTTTCAGTTCCTTGTTTCCCTCATAATTTTTTTTCTGCCGTCTCCATTCCAGGTAATTGGCGTGACTCCCCAAACCACGCCCCCCCTCAGGCAGAGCGATTGAGCAACAGGAGAACTGCGCCGAGCGGACGACTGCCATCAAGCCACGACTTGCCTGAGCTCATGAGGTGTTCTGTGATTTGCATACCTGTAAGTGCTTCCGTTTGTTCTCTATTATAAACCCGAGAGTAGATGCTTCCTCGAACACGTATGACTAAACAAAGCAAACAAGGCCCAAAAATGTTCTTACAACCACATGTTGTGAAAATCAAGTAAACTTCTGTACACACTATAATCCACATGAAACACAGAGACAAGTGTAACGTCTACTTCTGTAAAAAAAAAAAAAAAAAAAACAGCCCCCTTCTTCAGCCAACGTCTTGGCATTCGATTCACTGCATTGTGTAGCTATTGGTTACAGAAAAGTCCAGGTGGGGGTGTGAGTGGGAGTGGAAAGGGGGGGGGGGGGTACAGACTGAAGACCTAAAGGCCTGTTTCCTCAGCAGAGCCAGACCAGCTGCAGTCTGTTCTCTTGACATGGAGAACCAGTAGGACTGACCAACACAGTCTGTGTGTGTGTGTGTGCGCGTACGTGTACGTGTGCGTGTGCGTGTGCGTGTGCGTGTGCGAGATCCTCACAAGCATTTTGTTTACATTATACAAAAAAAAATAATTACAAAATGAAATTCAAATGCAGGCATTTCATCACAGAACATTGAAAGTAAAATACCTTCAGCATGAAATTACAGATGCAGAAAAAGCAGGGAGGGGGCAGAGCCTCCCACCCTTGGTCACAGCTGTGGAATGTTGCTAGGTAACCCCAGCAGCAGAAAATGGCAGCGGCGGCGGTGTGTGTTAGAGGAGGAGGAGGACTGCCCTGCCCTGCTGGTACTCACTTAAAGCCCTGCTGGTTCCAGGCCTGCCCGTAGACGCTGTAGGCGGGCACCTGCCAGCCGTTGGGCACGTACTGGCCGATCTGCTGGGCATTGCTGTACCACTGGCCCCACTGCCCGTAAGGCTGCGCGGCAAAGCCCACTTTGCTCTGCTGCAGAGAGAGAGAGAGAGAGGGGGAGAGAGACCACCATTACTCACAACCGTCACACGCAACGCCCACGGCTACTGCGTTCGGTTCGGCTGAACGATCGGCCAACATCGATATCAAGTGCGCAGGATTGGCTGAAGGGTTTGTTGATTCCCATACTCAGTTTTCAATATTGGCTTAAGGGTTGTTGAGGCACACAGGATTGGCTGAAGGGTTTGTTGATGTCTGTATGAGGCACACAGGATTGGCTGAAGGGTTTGTTGATGTCTGTATGAGGCACACGGGATTGGCTGAATGGATTGTGAGGCACTCAGGATTGGCTGAAGGGTTTGTTGATGTCTGTATGAGGCACACGGGATTGGCTGAATGGATTGTGAGGCACTCAGGATTGGCTGAAGGGTTTGTTGATGTCTGTATGAGGCACAAAGGATTGGCTGAATGGATTTTGACCGCGTCTGCGGCCCTTCCGGACTGAGTGAAGGTTAGTGAAGGTGCACGCTGAGCGTTTGGGGTGGACCTGGCGCGCTTCTCGTCGGCTCACCTGGGGCACCTGCACCTGCTGCATGGGGCTGACGATGTCCGTCGTCTCCTTGCCCCAGTAGCACTTCACCACATGGCCCTCTATCGAGGTCCCGTTCACCGACACGATGGCATGGGCCGCCCCCTCGTGGGAGTTAAATCTGCAGGGAGGGAGAAAGGGGGACCAGCACGGCCTTCTCAAAATGGCTCCAGCACCAGTCAGGTACAGAGAACAGGCTAAAACACGCACGGCCTTCTCAAAATGGCTCCAGCACCAGTCAGGTACAGAGCACAGGCTAGAACACGCAGGGCCTTCTCAAAATGGCTCCAGCACCAGTCAGGTACAGAGCACAGGCTAAAACACGCAGGGCCTTCTCAAAATGGCTCCAGCACCAGTCAGGTACAGAGCACAGGCTAAAACACGCAGGGCCTTCTCAAAATGGCTCCAGCACCAGTCAGGTACAGAGCACAGGCTAATAAACCCAGGGCCTATAACAGACACCTCACCATGCCGGTCTGGAAGACAACTTATCACCATTCAGTTTAAAAAAAGTTACCAAATCAGATGATTAAAATAATAACTCAGAAAAACCAAATCCCCACTGCACTGCAGGACTGCAGAAGGTAACGGACTCTGGAGACAAGGCTCACAGTTCTCAGCTTAGTCTTAAATACAAAAAGACCGAATAAAACTAGAATTACTAACTAGGAGTAGACTCGTTTCATTTTGAATTTTTCTGTCACACACACACACACACACACACAAACACACACACATGTTTAGAGATCGGAACCATGACGTACCTGATGAATGAATAGCCTTTGTCGGGAAAAACTCTAATTTCCATGATTTGTCCGAAGGGGGAGAAGGTCTGTCTCATCAGTTGCTCTGAAATGTGCGGACATAAAAAGAACAGACTTCAGAAGGGCCGATCCAGACGCACACCCACGTCAGTCATCACAGTGACGACGTCACAGTCTTTATAAAGTCTGACCAATCAGAGACGCTGACCTGTGAGTCCGGTAGTGACCCCCCCACAGTAGACAGTGCAGTTGCTGGGGCTGGACTGGTTCACCACCTCGTCGAAGGACAGGTGCTTGGTGTTACCTGCTTCAGACAAAACGAGCACATGTCCACGTGTTCATCTGAAACCAACAGACTTCCATGGCAACGGAGGAAAAATGAGGTTCTGAACGTTTCTGTGCCACAAAAGGCTTCATAACACAGCTGGGGCAGGTATGGGCTGGCCAAATTTACCGGTAGCCATGGTAACCATGTCCTGAAACCAGCCTGCAGGCGCTTCTGGGGTTCATGTAATCCATACAGGTGGCGAGAATTAGGGAAGCGCGACATGAGAATTCTGGGGGGTGATTTATAAAAAATAACCGATATTTGTGTAGCTAAAGTGGAAAAATGCAAAGAACCTGATCGCTATCATCTCCCCCCCCCCCCCAAAGTTACCAGCTGCACGCTTTTATCGGCCCACCCCAAAACGCCCACGCGCCCGTAACCTGAGTAAGTGAGACGGCACACCGAGCAGAGGCCGAGGGCCTTCCTTTAATTTAAGCAAACGCCGCCCCTGCACACAGAGTCCAGCACAGAAACGCCCAGCAGGTCCGTTTTCACAGCTTTAATTAGCGCTAGCACGGCGGCGCGCTAGCTATAATTACCCCAGTGACCCCGGGAACGGGGTGACTGCCGAGGCACTTCTGGCTGGAGCCGCACAGAGCAGCAGCTAAGGTCAAGGCTGGGGGGGGGGTGTGGAGGGGGCAGACCCCAGCGAAGGGCAGCGGGGGGGGGGGGGGGAAGGGGGAGTTCATACACCAGGACTGGCACCCAAGAAAAGATACAAAATGTACAGCAAAGCAGGTGAGCAGCAGCATATGGAACCGGCTGCCATTTTGGGGGGAGATCTGAAGCGACTCCACATTAGCTCCCTGCAAACAAGCTGATGTCTGGAATGAACTTCCTGCGACAGCGGTCGTGCCGAGCCGGGGCGGGGCGGGGTGGGGGATGTACTCACTCTCGTAGGTGGTTTTGGGCGCAGGGGGCTTTCTTGTGGCCCAGTTGGTCCGGATCTGCCTGCCCCCCAGCCACTGGCCTCCCATCTGCTGAATGGCGTTCTCTGCATCCTGTGAGGGGGGAGGGGGGGCACAGGCATGCTGAATATAGCGCAGTAACTTAAGGCAACTTCCATAAGTCATAAAATGAATAAATAAACATTTATACATCGACTTTCGACTAATTAAGTTAACTCTGTTAGCCATTTTTACCATCTGCCATCCTTCTGAAGTTTCCATTTATACTAACGAATCAGATGATCTTGTTCAAGGCCCTTTGGCGAGCACAATCGTAAAAGCACCATCGCAATGACTGATAGGTAATGACAGCTACCCCTTTCAGTTATTAGGAATGTTTCTGATACTTCACAGCTGTGAATGGCAACCATGCGGCAAAAAGTTATACTTCACAACCCACCCACTAGCACAACCCACACACTAGCACTTCCCACACTACTCTCCAGTCATTTCTGATTTAGGCCTCCAGACAGCCCACACTGACAGCACTAATGTCAGATTCGTCAGGTAAATCTCAGTCTGAAGGTAAATCTCAGTCTGTAGATCCTCTTACCCATTTGTTGAAGAAGGACACGAAGCCGTAGCCTTTGGACTTCCCAGTCGCCATGTCCTTCACCACACGAGCATCGCTGTCGACAAAAACCTCACTGGGTTAGCCACAGAGAACTACAACAAGGACCGGACATTTAAAAAGAAACCTCACTGGGTTAGCCACAAAAAACTACAACAAGGACCGGACATTTAAAAAGAAACCTCACTGGGTTAGCCACAAAGAACTACAGTGAGGACCAGACATTTAAAACAAAAGGGCCTCATTCGTTTACTCAGCCAAAACCAAAAATCTGAGGAAAGACAGTGTCACTGAGTAAATGTTATTTTTGGACTGGGATTTTAAGTTAAAACCCATTATTGCACCATAGCCCCCAAAAAACACGATGTATTGATGTTCTGATTCACTTATGATGAAAAAACAGCAGGCTTAAATTGTGTTAAAATTTGCTTGTCTACTCACAAAATGCATTAGGTGTACAAAAGAAACAGCATTAATACAGGTACTGATATCTACCTGGACAACTGTAGATAGGCCAACATACCATACACTAGCAGCCTATACCTAGTCTGCTTAATTCACTGAACTCTGGCTTTGGTCTTCTTAGCTGTTCCTGCTTCAAAGAAAGCAAGCTAGTTCCTCTATTAATTACATGCATCCATTTGCTCAAATTGCAGTTTCAGGATCCTGTACCTCAAGGCCGTCCAGCCCTGTTCCAGGAGATCTATCCTCCCGTAGGTAAATAAGCACACTTCATTCAACAGCGAGAGATCTTGTTGAGCTTCAAATTAGTAGAATCAGGAGTGCCAAATTGGGGTTGAAATGAAAACCTACAGGGTGGTAGATCGTCAGGAAGAGGGTTGGGCCGCCCTACTCTACCTATAATGGCTCACACATTACAAAGTTTCCTATCCAAACTTCTCCAAAAACAAACTGGATAACAATCCCTCCCTCTGTTCTTAAGCGGGTGAGATGAGCAGCCAGGTGAAACGTATTCTGGGCATCATTCACACAGTTCTGCTGCACAGTGAAGCCCTAGCTGAGGAAAGTACATATAAGCAAACTACCATATCTCCATTTCTATAATGGACTTTATTTCATGCATGAGTCTCCCTGAGATCCAAAACAAAACACAAACTATACCACTGTGAAAACCAGAAGAACATCACCATTGGTTCTTAAAGGCGCAGATTCAGTTTTCTGTGGATGGCCATTTCCCTATGTACAAACATCAGGGACGGTAAGAAAACACAAAGGATGAGGAAAAGCGTAAAAGGTTTAGCTGATGTCGGTTTGCCTTGCGTGATCTTGGGAACGCGAGTTCGGCGCGTGGCCCAGCCGCCGATGCACTTACGATATCCTCCCGAACGGGGCGAACGCGGCTTTGATGTCGTCGGTGGTGATTTCTGGGCTGAGGTCTCCGACAAAGACGTGGAAGTGATCTGGGGACAGACGCGAACGCGGACCGGGTCAGAACCAAAAAACACCGGGTCCACACTTCAGGGGCGCTCACTACGAAGACCTACAGCAAGGCTCAGGAGCAGCGGGTGGAGAGCCACAGATTGGCTAAATGCGTCCTCTTTAGCTGGAAGAGCCCACCGGATCATTACCGCTAGCCTTTAAGAGTCTGTGTAGCAGGACACCCCAAAACCTGACAGGCCTTACGCTCGTCTGCTTGTCCGATGCCCTTAAGGGCAAACGTGCACTTTTCAGACTGAGAATTTATTCAGCAGTCTGTGCTCCCTTAGCGAAGCTCAACATTAACTGCAGTGACTGAGACAGCCGTATGTGGGCTAAAACCACTGTGATGCTAAACCAGGCTTTCAACCCAAAAGGTTTGGGCCCCAAGTCTCATCGCTGCTCTACACTGCCGCCCCCTCAAAACGGACAACAGAAAGGTTGTCTATGCCTTTGTGGAAGAAAACAATCTAAAACTAAGGTTAGAAAATTCCCTGACAACAATGGTTTAATCATTACATTACTGGAATTTAGTGGATGTTTTATCCACGGGGAGATATAACAGCAGGATATATACTGATGCAATGCGTGTTAAGCACCTTACTCAGGTGTAAAACAGCATTATCCCACCTGGGAATCAAACCTGCAACCTTTGGGTTGCAAGCCCTGTCCCTTCACACATTATACCACTCTGCCACCGTCCTCATGAATCACACTCAGGAGGCAAATACTCACTACTTGTGTCTTTTTTCTGACTGCTTGGAGTCGTAGCCCAGTTCACCTTAACCTCCTGGAGAAGAAGAGAGAGGGAGAAAGAGAGAGAGAGAGAGAGAGAGAGAGAGAGAGAGAAGCAGGTGGCAGGGTAAGTGGACTTTACCAGCGACCGGACAGCGCACTGTGGTCTGTGTACCGTTAAAAGAAGACTCCTAACACACAATGTGATTGTCTGAATGCAATGCTGTGGCAGGAAGAGGAAGAAGGAAAAAAAAACCTGATCACACTCATATATATCAGTAATTCACATTGTTTTTCTGTCTAGTGAAAATCTGCAAAAAAAATATCTAGTAAGTAAAAAGGTCTAAACAAGGGACTTACAAACAAGTGAAATTACGAACTTGTATTACTCCTCAAATGGTCCTTCATTACCTGTTGAGGATAAAATATTTACAACTGAATATATTTTTATGTTGTTGTTATTTGTATTTGTGTTGAAGCTACAGGAATTTTCAAAAGAACACACCATACAGAAATGGGAAGATGCAGAACAAGCTCTTTTATGTGGAACAGGTCAAATTCCCTAACAATACAAAAAAAAAATAAAAAAAATAAAAAATAAAAAATTTTTTTTTTTAATGTTTTGGATCCCCAACTGAAAAATCTAATATCAACACCTGAGATTTCTGTGCTCGGCAAATAAAATGGACACCAGCACATTACTCATTTAAGGAAGGCAATGGAACACTCCATTATAACGGCAGAGTGGAACACACCATCAAATTGGGGGGGGGGGGGGGGGTCAAGAGGACCAACATTATAATGGGGGAGCAGTATCATCTGTGCAGAGCAGAACACGCGATACTTTTAGGATTGTCCTGCAAGGACACTGGAACATGCCCTGTGTCAACATCCCAGAATTCAAGGGCACAGAACAGAAATCCACATCTTAATCCACACCTGACTCCTTACACTCCAAGGAATTTCTCCACCAATGCATATTCAAGGTGGGAATTCTACCCAAATTAAAAATGAAAATCGTGTCAGAATGCATTTTGATTTCTGCCCATTACTAACGGAAAGCTCAGCAAACCCTCCCCACAGACATGCACTTCCTCCCTCTCACAGCTTCTGAACTGCTCTAGTGTCATTCTGTACCAACGGGATGCACGTGCCTTCAGGGTCAAACATCCGCTGTGATTCACCATTTCACACCTCTGTCTCTCTCTCTCTCTCTCTCGGTCTGTCTCTCCATCTCTCTCCCTCTCTGTCTGTCTATCTCTCCATCTCTCGCTTCTCTCAGAAATCACAGGTGTGCCAGCACTGCCCTAGGAAGGCCAGCACTGCCCTAGGAAGGCCAATGCCCAAAGCACCAGCATCACCATGCCCAAGTAAGCTCAGCCCAACTCAGATTTTTTTTTTTTTTTTTTTTTTGGAATATGAAAATGAATTCATTCAAATATGGCCCCCCTCCCTGTGAGGCGGAAAGGGAGGGCAAAGGGGGCACCATCACTGCACTTCAGCAACAGCATCTGCAATTCAAATTTCACACCCAAGGACTTCTGAACATGTCATAGAAAAAAGCATTTAAAGAAAGACAGAAACGGCTATATATCCACCTGCACCAAATTCCCTTATATTACACCACTCTGGCATGTGGAAAACTAAGAATCCACTTTAACTACTCAAGATTAGGAACTGGCTGTGAAAACTGGCCTTTTTTTAACCAACAAGCACAACTTACCCGTTTTGTACTACCATCAACAATGAACCGTTACGCAATCTCACAGTTGGGCATCCCTGAACAGCGCTTCTGTTCAGGAGTAGTTTCATAAGTACTAGACGGCAATGAGATTTAGAAACATTCTGCAGCGAACCTTTTCTTAAACCCAGAAACGGTTTGACTTGCAGCCAAACCTTTGCTCACACAATGGCCGCATTCATCACCCCCCCCCCCACACAAATTCAAAAGTACAGTCAGACTTCTTGTCTATGACTCGTAAATAAATTTTTAAAAAAGAACTACAAAAAAAAATTACAGAAGGAGAAACATCTAATAACAGAAGAAAAGTCCAGTGTGTGCTGGCAGATATGGGGCTAAACTCCTCCACATCTTCACCGTGGCGACTGACAGTTCTCCCAGCCCCGACCCGACTCACCACACAGATATGATAGCTTACCTTACCCATTATTTTACGCCCGTTCATCGCGGCCAGGGAGGCGGCCGCGTGCCTGTGCTCGTAGAACTCCACAAAGCAGTACGGGTCATTGCCAGCCGTCTGGGAGCATGAAACGGCATGCAGGGTTATTAATAAACAAACACAGGCACACACGCATCCGGCATCTCACAGGACACTCAGGCCCGGCATCTCACAGGACACTCAGGCCCGGAATCTTACAGGACACTCAGGCCCGGCATCTCACAGGACACTCAGGCCCAGCATCTCACAGGACACTCAGGCCCGGAATCTTACAGGACACTCAGGCCCGGAATCTTACAGGACACTCAGACCCGGCATCTCACAGGACACTCAGGCCCGGAATCTTACAGGACACTCAGGCCCGGAATCTTACAGGACACTCAGGCCCGGCATCTCACAGGACACTCAGGCCCGGCATCTCACAGGACACTCAGGCCCGGCATCTTACAGGACACTCAGGCCCGGCATCTCACAGGACACTCAGGCCCAGTATCTTACAGGACACTCAGACCCAGTATCTTACAGGACACTCAGGCCCGGCATCTTACAGGACACTCAGGCCCAGCATCTCACAGGACACTCAGGCCCAGCATCTTACAGGACACTCAGACCCGGCATCTTACAAGAGGGACAAAAAACATAATAAATCAGGGCCTATGCGTGACTCTATGTTAAACAAGGTACAATATTACACAGGCGTATCAATTATATAAACATGAAAAAGGCTTCGGTGGGGGGACTGAAATGACAGGCGTGCGGTCATTTCAGACGCCACCCCCCCCCCCCCCCTCCCCCCCTCCCCCGTGCTCAACTTCACACAGTTGGAATTTAAGGGCGTAATCTAACGACCCGGGACAGGAACGGCCCCCTGGGGGGGGGGGCCTGGAGCGGCCCGTCTGAGATATGACGAGCACAGGGGCCGAGTCGGGCCCGGGAGAGGGATCACTCACGTCTACGATCATTTTACAGCTCTTGCAGGGGCCGATCTGGCTGAACAGCTGCAGGATGAGCGCCTCCGTCACGTCCCGGGACAGGTTCCCCACATACCTGAGAACGGGGGAGCAGGCAGGGGTGAGGAGCAGGCACGCAGACACACACGCAGGTGCGTGCGCACACACTTACACACACACGTACATAAATACACACACGCGTGCACACATACACACACGTGCGCACACACACAAGTGCACACACGCATGCAAACACACACACACACACATAGCTCAATGACACGGGAACACCACAGTTCACTAAAGCAATGTCCTGTACTTTCTGGATGCCTGCTATCTGTACCAATGGCAGCTCAATCGGGGAAGACATGCGGCACAGCCAGAGAGGTATGTGGGTGATGTAGGCTACTGTGTTCTGGTCAAGGGCAGCAATGACTCAGAGCACGTTCCCGATCGGACTACAAATGCTTAGTCGTTTCCTTCAACTTCATACTCTGCCAAAAATAAGAACCAGAATGAGTCAGAGGGAGGAAAGGACCGCAGTGGAACTTGAAATCCCTTTCTCCGAACACCTGGAAACCTTCTAGTCTGCACCACCCTCACCCTGCGTGACCTGTGCCATCCGTGCCCATGGTTGGAAAAAAAAAAAGGTCCTTCTATTGCCGCTGCCATGAGTGTAGCAGGAACAAAACATCACGTGCTGCTAAGCAAAAACCGCCCTTTTGATAGTTTTCGGTCTAAAAGGAAGAACTGAAACCTAACATTCCAAGAACAACTACAAGTCTTCGTGCCCACTCAGTGAAATACGAAACGTCTGAGCGACGCACAGGACAAAGCGGGCCATCAAATAATATGTACACCGCAGCAACCGAGGTTGGCTTCTAGACTATGAATCTCAGTTTTATAACGGTTTTGCCGACTTCACTTTGACTTTTAACCGATACATGTAATGTCAGTACGACAACTCTATAAAAGACGCAACGAATAATCGCAGACCAATTTATAACACTGGTTAGACACGAACAATGAAGCAACACGTTGGACGTGCAACGATTTAACCTTTCGGTACTCTAACGCTGGATTTATGACCAAAACGAATGCAAGGTAAAAGGAAAACCCAGCATGTATACTAGCTAATTACTGGCCAATTACAGCCACTTAACTAGATGAAATGGGTAAGTTACATGTCTACATACTTTGGGAACTTAATCGCATTATTACTAGCTAACGTTACACACAATATGTGTGGTCTTTGAACCAACAGAAACGTCAAAGTCCACACAGGCCCCAGAGCGTGATTGGGACCAGCAAGTTAGATCACAAACAAAGATATCCAGAATCGTCAAAAAAAAAGTGTGATTCACCCCCGTTCAAACGTACATTCTAAGAGTGGACGGAGTTAAGCTAGATATCCTTAGAGACACCCTCTTCGTCAACTAAGTTAATCACACTCTCTAGACAACAGGAAAAAAACTGCACTGACTTTGGAACGTTAGCATTACATGTATGACAACTGTGAAGTGAAAATTTTAATTAACTCGAAAACCGTCTGAACTGGGGGGTAGGATTAGCAAAATGCCTTGCTTGCTGGTTACGACAGGGCACATCGCCCGAATTATATTTGTAGATTGGGGCCTTTTCCATGCTCTATTAGCAAACTAGCTTACCGTACTCTCCCCGAATCAGAAATATCACAAATAACAACTTTACCACACAATATTTACCAAGAACATCTGCACGGCGAGGCGTTCATAAGCTGACACGAACGCAATAGGGTCGTTTGAACATTGCAAATACGAATCTTTCGATTTGGAAAAAAATGGACACGTCTGGCTAGGTAAGCTAGCCGAGTGGCATTTTTTTCGATCATGCAGTCCTTTGCTACAAACGTTAGACAACTAGTTCAACCATAGGGCATTACACCTAACATAAACATCAAGTGACTTTAATTATATATTAAAATAGCTAGCTATAATCACATGGGGGGTTGGGGAAAAACAGACGTTGCCAGAATTGCTAAGCTACCCGGCTAAATTTTGGCTAATACATACAGAGTCTTGGGCTGTTCGTCGTCCATCATGTTTCCGATCGAATAACAGATCGAGCCCTGAGAGATAAATCCACTCGTGTTTGTATTCTTTCACGGTCTCGGTATTTTGTACTTTGTTTAGTGTTTCGTTGCTACCCACAGAATCGTCTTGGAAAAGGTTAAATAAATCGCTCAAATTCTGCTATGCCGCCTCTGTTAGCCCCAGATCTGAACAATAGAAAGGCGACACAAGATGGCGGAGAAATCGGAGCGGATATAGAATTGCGCGTGCGCAGTGAGACTGAGTCCGGGCCTGAAAAAAGCAGGCGGTTTGCGTTCTGTGGTTTTTTTCTTCCTCCTCCTCATCTTCTTATTCTTCTTCTTCTTGCTTCTAAAGTGGTAAAAAGATTCATCGGCGTGTTACTGCCCTCCACCGGTGAAATTAATAAATAAATACATATGACGAATGTTTACTCCGTTTTACCTTGCCTATATTCTAAATATGCCAGACGAGATTAAAAAAACGCCAATATATACAGTATTTAATCTTTATATATATATATATAAAGATTAAATACTGTGTTTTCTCTTCTCATGAGCAAGGTCTCAAAGGAAAAAGATATCACTCCCAATTCAGAAACCTCCACAATCACTTTCTTCTTTATAATACTTCTTATAGATTAGTGCCTAACAGTCCTCCACATCTGCACTGCCTATCCTGCCTTTTACCAGAGAAAGCCAGGCCACTCCTCTGATCACAATGACCCAAGCTCAATCTAATCATTTTTGCAACATCTCTTGTATCTTTCCCCCAAAAGTATTCCCCTTGTAACCGTTGGATGGATTTTGTAACTATTCTCTCACTAATAACACTTTGATATTTTAATCTACCTAGCAGAATTTCAGAATCTACTTTACTGACACAGGGCCCATGAAACTGCTCGACAGCACTATTTCCCTATCCCAAAAGAGAACTATTGACACCTGCACAGACTAAATTTCGGCCTGGCTGTAGATGACCTTCCCCCTGCAGACCACCATCTGAGCAGCTGCAGAATGTGTACACGTTCTCCGGGTCTTGTATCTTCTATTGACCACAGTGCCCAAATGACTGCGATCAATTCAGTTAATAAAGACACCCCTTCCGGAAGCTGTCTGCCCTGATAAGAGATAGAAGATATGACTCTTAAGTTGGTCCAGCCGCACACTAAACCCGCCCTACCAGTCACTGGATCTTTAGACACATTGGTGAAAAGCTCTAAGAGGGATCTCCATGTCTGTTGCACAACCCCTTTATGCATCTGGATCACACAAGTAATCAGTCCGCAATTTAGAGAAGAAATTCTAGAAAAGACCAGATTTATATAGCTAAATTGGGCTCCAACGGTCAACCTCCAACTTTCAGGTTATGCATCCTGAATTTTTTTGGAGCATTTCTTAAGCATAAAGTTACAATTTCTTTCCCAATCTTGAAATTCACAAGATGTTTAAGACAATTTGTAAAATGGAGCTTGTCCAAGCAATTCAATCAAATAATGAAGCACTAGTTTAATCCTTTTCACTCATCCACAACGGAGTATCCCCCCATCTCTGCAAGCAAAGAAGGGAGTGGTTCGAAAAGCCCCATTATAGTCTATAGGCTGCATCTAGAATCAATAAAGCCTGGTGATTTGTGTTATGATCTAACATTACATAGCTTTGTAGCTCGCTAGCTAGTCATCTGTGTGTCAGTTTCTTTGTAGCTTTACCTTCGTGTCTGATGTCCTTGTAAGAACGAATTCTTCAGATATCGTCGTAATAAGAGGATTTAAAAAATAAATTAAAAAAAATCAGTGCGCCGCCCGGGAATCGAACCCGGGTCGCAAGAATGGGAATCTTGCATGATACCACTACACCAGCGGCGCAGATATCATATTGCTTTGGTAATCTTCTTGAAATTCACGAACAGAGCAAATTATGCAGTAATGTTTTTTTTTGTTACAAATGCGTCTTTGTTTTCACACTGAACAGCATTCAGTTAACTCGTCAGTCTGAAATATAGGTATACCCATACAAAACACGCGATTACCGAGCGGTGACGAAGTCGTAAGGAAGAACCCGAATTCCTCGGATTCTTATTTCGGGACATCGTGCTCTATAGCCCCGCTATGCTTACTTCAATTCTTCGTGCAAAAACTGAGCGTATTTGCAGACGTTTGTATGTTTAAATATACCCGGCTGTTTAGCGAAAAATATATGGCTTGTTAGGGATCTCTCGTTGGGACTGTATATGGCAGTGGGCACTTAATTTAGCGCCGGTTTATTGAGTGTAGCATGACACGCTGACCACCAGCTGGGTCAGCTCAACTCAGCCCAGCTCAGCAGTAATTCAGACGCTGTAGGCAGTGAAGTAAAATAAAACAAATAAAGCTCGACCGCAGACGATGGGCATACATATATGTATCATAAATTCTATATAGTCATAAACATGCTTATGCAGTGAAATGCAGAAACATTAGGGCAGTGAAACAATTTTCCACTTTGTTTTGGCTCTGTACTCCAGCCCACTGGATTTGAAATAAAACAATGGATATGAGGGTTTTATTTGAGGGTAATTACACCCATATCGGGTGACCCGCGTAGGAATTTCAGCCTTTTTTATAGGCTACCTAGTCCCCCCATTTTAGGGGACCTAAAGTAATCGGACAAATTAGCATAATCTGAAACAAAGTCATCTTATTTAGTACTTGGTAGCAGATCCTTTGCATTTCATGGCTGCATGGAGTCTGAAACTTGTAAACATTACCAGACGCTGGGTATCTTCCCTGGTAAAGTCACAAAAGAAATATACAATTCATGTGCAAACCACAAATCAAGAAACCCCCGGTCCAGATGCATGGTTCAGATTCCTCAGATGGCAACTAAGACCTGATGTGTGATTTTTAATTGCCCCAAGGATGATTCCCTTGATATTTGTTGTATTATGTGTTAGTAATAAATATGTCCTTTGGAAATGGCTGAAAAAAAAAAAAAATCATACATACTATTCACATACTGAAATAATGGTAGCTGCCATGCGTATTTAATTTCAGTAATGTTCATTTAAGCAACATGCATGCAGGCAGATAAAAAAAACCTGCTCGCCTGTGTTAAATTGCCAAATTTGTCTGTAGGATATGAGCCACAAAAAGGAACTGACATTTTGTTATTCGTTGGAGGCGATCTAACCTTTGGGCGGGACGCTGCGTGTGATAATAACCTAATGAACCACGCACAGATTTGACTAAACATCGTGCATAATTGGGGAAATTCGATTTCTGCACTGTCTCCGTAGTTTCTGTAATTTGCATAGTGTCACCCAGATACGTGAGCAGACTTCGGCGGCAGCGCGCGTCGATGTCTCCTTCACCGGGAGGAGATGAGGAGGCGAGTTTGAAGCCACATCACCGGTGAAGACAGGTGAGCCAGTTCCAGCGGCAGCCATACATGCCCGAGCCGTAACACCACCTCCACCACGTTTCACAGATGAGGTTAACACGGCTGTTTTTGCTCATTGTTTGTACACAGAGGCACACAACGCTACTTTTTACTCTTGTTTTGTGGTGCTAATGGATGGTGGAAAGTGGCTCGACGCCAGCTAGCCAAAAACTGGAAACATTAGCCCTGAAATGAGGGAAAGGCCCAGTGAACACCTGAAGCATCCTTAAATGGTTAACGGGTGTGTAACCCTCTAGTGCATGACTGCGTAGGTGACTGCACATTTCTTATAAAAATTGTTTTGGATTCACACATAGTGTTACTTCTTACAAACTTTCCTTCAGAAAAGTTTCCTATTTACTGTCAGTCTCTTTCTTTTTTATTGGGAAACACACCCCCCTCACTTGTACTTGGATGGGGTCGCCTGGGGAAACAAGGTGCTGTAAGGTCTGACTTTTTACACCACAAGGGGGCACCAGAGCTCCATCTACTACAAAATGGTCTCCATTGCTCCCCTCTCTAATGCAGCAGAACCTCAGAGACAGGATCCCTTCAGGAATGGTGGGTCGTTCAGAACTCGGAAACTTGCGAAGTGAAGTCAAAATATACACATTTTAATCTGAGTCATTTACTGCAATTTTTACTTGCCTTACTCGACTTTAGCCCTTTTTTTATTTGAACAAGCTCACATTTTGTAACTATATATAATTTTATCAGCTTATAACCAACAATCAAAATCCCCTTAAGCAGTATCTCATTCAAACATTTTTTTCTTTGTCAACATTACAAAGTTAAATTCTCAAAAATAATAGACTATGTGTCCATTACTGAGACACTGAAAACTATGGACAAAGAAAAGTGCTAAGCAGAAGTACAGATACAACTTGACTGTGCGTTGGGGATGCTTCTAACTTCACAACTTCATCATAAATGAACAGCCTCCGCGAGGAATTAAAACTGAAAATGGAGTAGCAGTCTTTTTGTGAAATGGAAGTGTGACTCATTTCCGTTCAAGCTTAGCATGACTAATAAGAACGACCAGTATAAGCCTCGGGTAACGAGAAGTTTAAGAACCTTTGGTAAGGCATAATAATGGTGCTACTTCTGGGCCCACATCGGGTTTGTTTGACCGGTCAGTCTGCAGCACAGAGGTGTGTATCACTGTGCATTAGTATAGCCTGATAATTTCGGATTATATGTGTGTGAATTTTTCCTGTGTATGGTAACCAGATACACTACATGGCCAAAAGTATGTGGACACCCGAACATCACACTCACAATGTGCCTGTTGAACATCTCATTCCAACACCATGGGCATTAATATGGAGCTGAACCCCCCTTTGCTGCTGTAAGAGCCTCCACTCTTCTGGGAAGGCGTTCCACGAGATTTTGGAACATGGCTGCGGGGATTCGATTCAGCCACAAGAGCATTAGTGAGGTTGGGCACTGATGTTGGGCAGTAAGGCCTGGCTCGCAGTCGTCATTCCAAACACCTGAAAGGTGTTCGATGGTGTTGAAGTCAGGGCTCTGTGCAGGCCAGGCAAGTTCTTTCACACCAAACTCAGCAAAGCATTTCTTTACGGACCTCACTTTACACACGGAGGCATTGTCATGCTGAAACAGGAAAGGGCCTTCCCCAAACTGTTGCCACAAAGATGGAAGGACACAATTCTCTATAATGTAATTGTATGATATAGCATGAAGATTTCCCTGAAAGATCTTTTGAAAAATATGAGGTTAAAAAGATATCCTAAAAACTGTTTGCATATTCCTGATGATGAATATTTTTATGGCTTTTACTTAATTTGACGTCTTAAATGAGTATATTACCCGGTATGCATTTGAAAACCAAAGTTTTAACTTTTCCGTTTTAGTTATACCATGGAAACACACAGACAGTGCCCAGTACGAAAATCTTACCTGAGCCTATCCCAGCATGCAATGGGCGCGAGGCAGGAATACACCTTAGACAGGTTGCCAATCCATCGCAGGGCCCACACACCATTTGATCTCACAGACATCCCCGAGGGTCAATTTTAGAGTCTCCAGTTAGCCCACCTGCATGTCTTTGGACTGTGGGCGATAATCGGATTACCTGCCGGAAACCCGCGCGGACCTGAGGACACCACGCAAACTCTACACAGAAGACCTTCGTCGGGATTCAAAATCGGTACTTTTCAAACTTTTACCTTCTTGTCGTGAGGCGACGGTGCGATTCACTGGACGGTCGTGCCACCCTTTAGCAGTGATTAGGTATTTTTTTAGGTATTAGATTATTATTCTCAAGAGACCCGGTTAAATAAATAAGAAGTGCAAGGATTCCGAAAAACGAGTTTTCATAATGCTCAAAAAAAACCCGTTCCATTAGGGATAAACATTAATCATTCGCTGACTCATTCGTTTCGTCAACAGTTCGTGAACTACCATGACATCCTTTCCTCGTGCTTGAAAAACATTTAGACTAGAGTATAGCCAAACACCAAAATGTTTTTTTTTTTTTTTTTTTTAATATCCACCTTCTTAAAATAATTTCTCAGTCTCCGAATCCAGTTTCGAGTCACACAGACAGTTTGTTGAATGTTTTTCTTTCAACTCCGCAGTGCCTCTGTTTGTATTGGCTGCTCGCTATAATAACACTAACCGTAAACCGTTTGGCTTCTTCACCGGAAGGCGGAGCCAGAACTCAGTCTATGACAAAATGCCCCTCTCTAAATTTTATAAGCATTGTCAATTGCATGTTGGCGTCTTTTTGCTGGAGTTTATATTCAGTGCTGTGTTTCTGTTTTGTGTTCTATTTAAGTTTGCTCGTTGTTTGCACCTCAGTATTCGTCGCATGCTTTGTTAATGTGAAGAAAAGTAAACCACGATACGGAGTTTTCAAAATAACTTGGTGAGTTTTGTAATGGCTATCTTGCGCGCACGTGATAACAATGTGATGAGCAAGCTAGCTACAGTATTATAATGGAAGCTGGCAGGCTAACATTCACAGAACACTCGTTCATCGCTTATTTATTTATGGAGTCAAACTGAGATTGTACGCTTTTACAGGTGAACATCAACAAGAAAAACTACAGGAGAACACTACACATTATACACCGCGCAAATATCTAGAAATTGCAACGGAATATTAAGGATCAGCAAGCAGGCACATTCCTCAGAAAACCGGTCGCTGATTGCAGTATGAAAGTGACACCAAACACTGAATTTTCAATTTGTCCTGGAGATTATTTCAGCACCAAGGAGCGTAATAACTAAAACACAGTTTTACCCAGGTCAGTACAGGAGGGGAATGGAAAGGCCAGTCTTCGAGTAACTGAATTCATTCCAGTTCCGGGGTGGCGTTAAATGTGACGGTCTTTTCTGTCCGTGACAGATCGCGTCACATTTTGGCGCCGGGTGCAGTGATAAGTTCGAAACTTGGCACAAACGATGAAGCAAAGAGCTCAATGATGTGCGGCATCCAAAGGCTTTAGAAATGCGGGACAGGCAGGCGTATGAATGATATCTAGTGCCGACAGGAAAGTGACCTAAACGCGTCTCTTCCTACTGTGAAGTGACAGGCCTGCTTTATTTCTGTAAACAAAACCCCCAGATTTTCTCTATAAATTTCTCGGTGTCTGTGGACTGTATGTGGTTTGAATGACAGCTTGTCATCATTGTAAATCCCCTGACGTTTGTAAAATGAGACTCTTTCATTTTGTATACCATCAAGGACAAAGCCATATATATAGTAAAGACTGGGATTGTTTTTTTTTCTTGCACAAACTCTTGGGAAGAGTGTAAACTTTATTTTTTTCAGCATTTAAGATGAATTTGAAGTCTTAACTGTTTATTATGAGAGCTGGAAAAGGCACATAGAATGTTTTCAATTGCCTGGCATACTGCAGTGGCAGTTGCATAAGCAACAGTGTCATCAGCATACAGATGAAGTTCACAGTTATTAAAAGATAAGACAGTGTCATTTATATAAGCCGTAAAGAGGATGGGTCTCAAGCTGAAGCCCTGGGGAACTCCTTTAGGTAGTCTGATGGCATTCTGTCCACACTTATGCACTGGGTTCTGACAGTGACGTAAATACAGAACAACTCTGATTTCCATACCTTCGGGACCCTTCTAGTTTGGACTGATAAGTCATAAACAGTGACTAAAGCAAAGGTGTCAAACTCCAGTCCTGGAGGTCTGCAGGTTTAACTCCAGTCCTGGAGGGCCGCAGTGTCTGCAGGTTTAACTCCAGTCCTGGAGGGCTGCAGTGTCTGCAGGTTTAACTCCAGTCCTGGAGGGGCCGCAGTGCCTGCAGGTTTAACTCCAGTCCTGGAGGGCCGCAGCATCTGTGGGTTTAACTCCAGTCCTGGAGGGCTGCAGTGTCTGCAGGTTAACTTATGAAATAACTTAAAATTATGTAATAACTCCCAAATATGTGCATCCATAGACCACAGTCCAATAGGTGGAGGTGTGACTTACCTTGCAGGTGGTACGGAGGTATGAACCATATAAAACAGAGCCTTTCATTCAATAAAACACATACATGTGAATCTGTATGCCAGGTACTTGTGTATTTGATATTCTATCTGAAACCCAGCAGTAGTGTGTACAGTGCGGATTTGACGTGTCCCACGTGAGTGCTAAGGTAAGAACCTACAGCACATTTGAGTGTATTCTCCTTGCCCATCCCTGGAGGTGGAGGACCATCGTGCTCCTGCTCCACGCATATGCACGCACACACACACACACACACACACACACACACACACACACTCACATTTTCACACTCTTCTGGTGAGGTGAAGTAGGAAGCTAACATACACATTCACACACACATGTATTTTATTATTTTTCTTTTGTTTGTTCCACCTTATCCTATATTTAGCAAACAATATTTCTTACTTATTTATGCTCTATCTACTTTTGTATGTTTTTGTTGAGTTGTCATTTTATTTAGGCTGAGGCCATGTATAAGCCCCTTGGGCTTCTTGCCTCTCCCTGCACTATTTCACTGCTTTAAAATCTCTTCTGTTTTTGTTTCATATTTTAATTGTGCTAAATCAAATCAAATCAAATCAAATCAAATCAAATCAAATCAAATCAAATCAGGTCAACGGAGCTGAATGCGCAGCGACGGTGGGCGGATTGGGGCTGAGCTCTGAGACGGGCGTCTGGAAGGAGAGAGGCTGTGAGTCTGGGCCAGCGGGTCAGGAACACGGCAACTGCATTACTGCCCGACCCATTAAAACCAAAAAAAATAAAAAAAAACCCCCCTGAGTCACTAAAAGCCCAGACGGGTGCCGGGGCGAAGGTTTAATCACATCAGCGTTCAGCGGGCCTGTGGTCTGACCCTGCCGGGGGAAGTGGCGTGGGACTCTGGCGTTTATGGGCGGGGGGGGGGGGTGATGGATGGCCGACCTTGCAGAAGGATGTCTTTTGACAGATAGCGGCTGATCGATACGTTTCTCCCTCTGTCCGCGCGGCCCGGTCGATGCACTCTCTTGTAATGGAAATGGTAAAATAAGGAAAGTCTTGTGTTTTTCTCCCAAGTGATGCAGCCACTGCTGCTCACTCAGCAGATCAGCTCTACTCCTCCTCCTCCTCCTCTTATTCCTCCTCTTCCTCGTTATGTGAAGAAGGGCTGGCTGTTAGAAAAGCGCTCCAAAGCAGCGGTAGGCCAGCATGCTTCAGCATACGGGGGGGGGGGGGAGGGGAGGGGAGGGGGGGGGGGGGGGGGGGGGCAGTTCTCCCAGCTATGATCGCGGCCCATCTGTTATCGCTACACTGGGAGGCTACACTGAAAACTTTCTGCATTACTGTCCTTTTCCGAAAGTGTGCGCGGGCGTGGGGGGTGGGGGGGGCTGCGGGGGCGTGGGGTCTGGGGGCGTGGGTGGTGGGGGGGGGGGGGCAGGGTGGGGGTGAGGGGGGATTCTCACAGGAGCTCCCTGACAGCTGGTAATGTGATTTATTTAATGTCTTTCTGTTTTCGTTTTCCAACTGAAACCCCCCCCCCCCCCCACAAACAGAGGTCTGTGACAGCTCGGTGAACTTTGCGGTCATAAATCACACGGTTGTGTTTAATCTACGGAGCGCGGAGTCCGCAGTCAGTGAAAGGGCAGCGGTTTGAGAGAGGACACGCATCATTACAGAAAACACCGCGCCATGAGCTGTGGGTTTGTGCTCGCTGTCTGACATCACAGCAGACAATTAAACCCAATGTTTCTCTCTCCGTAAAATGCTTTTTTTTTTAAAGAAGTTCGAATAAATCACAGTGCATGTTCTGCTACGCGGTACACCTTCGGGATGGTTTTTGTGTATGGTAAGAGCTCGGCACTGGGACCAGGTCCTCTGTCATTGAACTGTGTGGTAAGAGGCTTATGAAATTCAGCTGCGTTTATGTTTATGCTTGTTTATATCTCCAGAGTCGTCTCCCACGCACCAGCCAATGGGCATGTCCCTCCGCTCATCAGTCTGCACCCGTTTTGCTCGATATGAGCACCATTTTTTGGGATGTTTTTAAAACTTAAAACTTATTTTAAGTTTATTAAATGAATATTTCACTCTTCGTGTGTTTTCAAATTCTAAAGGAAGTTTAATAAAGCAATAAAGGGTAATACAATAACAGCAGAACTAATTCTACAGCCTGTTTTAGGAGGCATCAGAATGTCTTTTATTAATTCATTTATTTTTATAATTTGGCTGATCCTACCATGTTTCACACAGTGAGCATTCATAGCTGTGGCTGTTCCTGCTGTAAGTTAATGCTGTTTGGGCCGAGGACGTCTCATGCAGTACGCTTTTTATGCCGCGATATTAAAGGCCGTTTAGATATCTAACAGATGTGTGCGGTGGGCCGTGGGATTCTGGGTTATCGCTGCGATGTGCATAATGTCTTAATAACGTGGTTGTATTGCAGTGATAACTCTGCACCTCCCCGGCTTCGCTCTTATCTCTGAATATTGCCTTTCATGTGGGAGATATTTTCATTGTTACTGTGCGGATTATGCAATTTAATAAAGGCTTCTCTGACATCGTTAAACAGCCTTAATTATGTCTGTCTGCTCCCTCTGCTCCTCACGGAACGGGGTGCTCTCATTGGTCAGTGTAGTGCAGTGTTGTATATGAACAGAGTGCTCTCATTGGTCAGTGTAGTGTTCTCCTATATGAACGGAGTGCTCTCATTGGTCAGTGTAGTGCAGTGTCGTATGTGAACAGAGTGCTCTCATTGGTCAGTGTAGTGCAGTGTTGTATATGAACAGAGTGCTCTCATTGGTCAGTGTAGTGTTCTCCTATATGAACGGAGTGCTCACATTGGTCAGTGTAGTGCAGTGTCGTATATGAACAGAGTGCTCTCATTGGTCAGTGTAGTGTTCTCCTATATGAACGGAGTGCTCACATTGGTCAGTGTAGTGCAGTGTCGTATATGAACAGAGTGCTCTCATTGGTCAGTGTAGTGCTGTGTCGTATATGAACAGAGTGCTCTCATTGGTCAGTGTAGTGCTGTGTCGTATATGAACAGAGTGCTCTCATTGGTCAGTGTAGTGCTGTGTCATATATGAAGCATAACTGATGAGCAAAAAAAAAAAAATGTTTAAGGTAAACAACACGGGTTATTAGCTACAGTCATGGGAAAATTCTTTCATTCTAATAAAGTTCAGAGAAAAACATCGAAGTTTGATCAGAAAAGATCAAAGATATTAGCACCTGTGTGTTCATGCTTCTGCTCCCTCCCTTCTCAGGGATAACAGCACTGAGTGGTCTTCAGAGCTGTCCTAAGGTTGGTCAACATATTGAGTGGGATCTTTGACCATTTGTCCAATTAGAATCTTTCAAAATCCTCCAATGATGATTGGTGAGACGATTGGTCGGAAGTGTTTTGTAGTACAGGTGATTGGTCAGCAGTGTTGTTTAGTACAGATGATTGGTCAGCAGTGTTGTTTAATACAGATGATTGGTCAGCAGTGTTTAGTACAGATGATTGGTCAGCAGTGTTGTTTAGCACAGATGATTGGTCAGCAGTGTTGTTTAGTGCAGGTGATTGGTCAGCAGTGTTTAGTACAGATGATTGGTCAGCAGTGTTGTTTAGCACAGATGATTGGTCAGCAGTGTTTAGTACAGATGATTGGTCAGCAGTGTTGTTTAGTGCAGGTGATTGGTCAGCAGTGTTGTTTAGTACAGATGATTGGTCAGCAGTGTTGTTTAGTGCAGGTGATTGGTCAGCAGTGTTGCTTGGTACAGATGATTGGTCAGCAGTGTTGCTTGGTACAAATTTGTAGAATCCATTGATGGTTTGTTTTTGTCTGAATGTAGAGAGAAATAGTCAAGAGTGCAGGCAATCCTTTTAAATGCAAATGATTTATTTCTCTCAATTTTTAATACCTAATTGTTTTCTGGTGTAAATAAGAAACGGTATTAAAAAAAAATATTTCCAAGCCCAATAAAGTCCAATAATGTGAATGACTTCATCAGAAGTTCAGAATGTGTTAAATGTGGGATTTGTAGAGAGGTGATAATCCACTTATAAGGCAATATTTACAACAAACCCAATCAACACACAAACACACTATGCAACAGCGGCTTTGTATCCTCCTTGCAAAGTGCTACAGACACAGCACAATAGTAAGACCAAAGGCGTAATTCCACTTCTTTGGGACAGATAGAAATCTTGCAGCCATGGCATTGCGGAGTAACTGTGGGAGCATTCCCTTCTGCACTAAAAGCAAGATGTTTAATCCGGTGAATGTAAAGTTTCAAAGGTACTTTTGTAGAAAAGATAATTCACTGTTCATCTAGACTGTGGCAAGCCTGGAATTAACGTGTCAATTTCCCCTGTGCAGAATTCAGCCCACCGTTAGCTAGATACTGAGTATAACCAAAACAAAAGCACCCACACAAGAAACACCTCAATGAACTAATTTAAACCAGCACCTTAAATTTACATCTCAATCCAAGCAATTAAACAGAGAAATTTATTTGCATCTTATTTACTCACTGCTTAACCGCATGACTCAGGCATCCAGCATGTTGTGAATTCTTGGTGCTAATACGGACAAGGTTGTGACCTATGAACCTATGTGACCTATGACCCCGAGTTTATCAGGTCAAAAACGCCAAGCAGTCTTGTGTGTTCCCTCTGTGATCCTAAGGAACGAATCCTAACCAAACCCATCCCCAATGCACACATGCCACTTTCAAAACCATTTATATAAACGTAGTAGTGGGATCGTGTGGATAAATTAGTATTGAACATTTGCACGTTCATTTCGTGGCCTGGCACATTGTGTTCAGCCTGCTATTACCGTATTATAAGGTTTTGTTGTGATTGCATCTGTCATATCTGATTGTATGAATCAGCATATTATACATGAGAACGGATGATTACTGGGGACTCATTATGCTTCATTGTACGTATAATTTCATCAGAAGAGAAAGGTGATGTGCAGGAAAGTGATGGTAAACGTCTGCAGTATCTCCGGGCTAACGGTAAAGTGATCTCTGTGTGTAGGCATCATGGTCGCTACCTTTGTAAGCTCGCGCGTTAATGTAACTTTCCCAGTGACCCGGGAACTTAAAACCTTTCTCAATTCATTTGTCCACCAGGTCCGTTTCATTCTCTATGCCCTGAAAGCCATTGAAGTTAATGACTGTAACCTGGGAGGAAAAAAACACAAGGAGCAAAGAAATAGTTTCTTTTGCTGAAAGTTGAAGTTGAAAAATGAAGTCAGTAGCACTCCATTAGAAACCAGATAAAACACAAATAACATGCAGCTGATAAGATAACTTGTAATGTATTCTGGGATTGGAAAGTCTTCCAGAGCTTCATTTTAAAGCCAATCCTGGGATTGTACTATTTCAGGAAGTTTTTCAACCAAAACTCCCTTCTTTGTACCAAGATAGGTTTGATCACATGCAGATGGCTTTCAGATTCAAGGTCATTGTCCTGACCTGGAAACATTGTCTAAGGCCCTGGATTCATCAACCTTCCAATGTAACTTCAGGGAAAGAGCCATTCAATCAGAAATAGCTTATGGAAAATGTATTTGTGGCGTGGTGTCAGATGGATTCATGACGCAGGCCAACAATGCATTTTACTGACCCCAGCACCTGGTTTTACTTCCATCAGAGGCTGAAGTAAAAAAAAAAAAAACTGAGAAGGTTGGGTGGCACTAAAGCACAAGCTTCACTTCTCAGAAACACAATGTCACCTTTACAATTAGGCCTGATGCAGTCAAAAAGCAGCAGGAAGGGTGATAAAGCTAGCGTTAGCTGTGTGCCTGTGCCACTGTCCGTGGTCCTGAAGTCCACCCAAGCTTGGCATTCAGAGTGCATTAAATTGCTTGAGTGTGGGGAGCTAATTGATGCTGAGAAATAAAAATGTCCAAGCCACTGACCTCACCAGTAGTGTTATAGGAGTCACACAACCCCTATCCAGCCACAGTTTCATTAGAAATATACCATGCTTTCCATTTAAAACAAAGATTTTAGAAATCATTATTAATGTGAGTATAGTCTGTGCATAGGCTGTGAAAACAGAGGTGTACTCCTGACAAACAAAATGTCCCCCACAGTGTCCCCTGTTCCCTTAGAGTGACCTGTTTCTGGGTTTCTGGGAGATTTAATATTATTTGTGGGGATGAGAGAGCTGTGGCTTAAATCTGGGTCACTCCCAGAACTGCACTGTCAGCTCTTTCAGTCTCCCTTTTTATGTTTTCACCAAAATCTAAAGAAAACTTTACTGGCCCCCTGTCTGAAGCAGCAGCCACCGGAAACTCAAGGGCAGGCCTAACCCCTTCACCATGTTGGGGTGTCAGAGGATGCAGGACGTCCCATGACAATCCCTGCCCCAGGCTCCCCCTGTTTATCGAAACAAAACCAGGACAAGAGAAGAAGAAAGTACGATCTTTATTTCCAATCATGATACACATATGTTTAGAATGGATGTGACTCTTCATGTGTTCATATCAAACCCCGCTGTGGCATGCACTCCTGTGACCCGCAAGAGAAAAGTTTCAGTATCTTCTTTTTTTTTTTTTTTTTTTTTTTTTTTTTTGGACAACGCGACGGTCATTCAATAAAAAAATGAAACCGATAATATTTTAGAAAATATTTCCAGTAATATTATTTGTTTTGTTTTTATTGAATGGCTCTTGCAGTGCAGGTTTCAGTGTAGCAGAATGTACGGTTCTTGAGATTAAGACCCGAGACTCATGTCCCCCTGCAGAGGATGAACATGAATGCCGGTGCCTTTGGGGGTAAAAGGGGTCTTTCACTAGAACTGTGGTCCAGTCAAAGCTTTCTGAAGGATGGAGAGTTAATCAGCTCTGACTTCACCGTACTGCGTGCTTTGAAGGATCGATAATGCCTCGTCTCCCGCATGATGAAGCTGTCGCCCGCTGACTTAAATCTCAGGAGGAAGAGATTCTCCGTTTTTAATTGAGACAGCTGGCCGTCCGTATAGAGCATCCCACTGTATGACTGGTGTCCGGAACCATTTCCTTTCTTCTGTGATGTCATCAGTGACCAGTGAATCTGAAACTGACAGGATGCTCGTCTTTGCATGGCGGGTGGATGAATATCATGGACCTAAGCCGCCCTTCACAGATTTTCATTTCATTCATTTCTTTTGGCATCGTCAGACATGTTGATGAGCACAGCGAGACTGAGGAGCGTTTTGTGCGAGATTCGCCGTCTGTGGTGTTTGATATGGAGTGATCGGAGATGTCAGACTTCTGGAGAGGCTTGCGATACAGACGCACATTGTGTCTGTGTTCATGGTTCAGGGAGAATGCTCTGTGTGTGATCTCTGTGCAGTCTCTCTGTGTGCAGTCGCTCTGTGTGCAGTCTCTCTTTGTGTATTCTCTCTCTGTGTAGTCTCTCTCTGTGTAGTCTCTCTCTGTGTGTAGTCTCTCTGTGTGCAGTCTCTCTCTGTGCAGTCTCTCTCTGTGCAGTCTCTCTTTGTGTAGTCTCTCTCTGTGCAGTCTCTCTCTGTGCAGTCTGTCTCTGTGCAGTCTCTCTGTGTGCAGTCTCTCTGTGTGTAGTCTCTCTGTGTGTGCAGTCTCTCTTTGTGTAGTCTCTCTCTGTGCAGTCTCTCTCTGTGCAGTCTCTCTCTGTGCAGTCTCTCTGTGTAGTCTCTCTCTGTGTGCAGTCTCTCTGTGTGCAGTCTCTCTGTGTGCAGTCTCTCTGTGTGTAGTCTCTCTGTGCAGTCTCTCTGTGTGCAGTCTCTCTGTGTGCAGTCTCTCTCTGTGCAGTCTGTCTCTGTGTAGTCTCTCTCTGTGCAGTCTCTCTCTGTGCAGTCTCTCTGTGTGCAGTCTCTCTTTGTGCAGTCTCTCTCTGTGCAGTCTCTCTGTGTGCAGTCTCTCTCTCTGTGCAGTCTCTCTTTGTGTGCAGTCTCTCTGTGTGCAGTCTCTCTCTGTGTACGGTCTGTCTCTGTGCAGTCTCTCTGTGTGTAGTCTCTCTCTCTGTGCAGTCTCTCTGTGTGTAGTCTCTCTGTGTGCAGTCTCTCTCTGTGCAGTCTCTCTCTGTGCAGTCTGTCTCTGTGCAGTCTCATGCCTGTGAACACAATCCTGTTCCAAGCCAGGGCGCAACATGTAGCAGTAGGTGTTTTTTTTTTTTTTTGGGAGATTTTAAATTCTTTGTTTCTAAATTGCAATATTGGTGGCAATTCTCTAGAAGCTGTCCTGCTCCAGGTTATCTTTTTTTGTTATTTAAAAAAAAGAAAAAAAAAAAAATCAAATTGCCAGTTTACAAGATGGCTCCACTGAACCAGAAATAAGAGCAGGGTTTCGGCTGGGCGTGTGCCAGGTCAGCGAGCTCGACCCCCGGACACATCCAGAGGAGGAGACGGATTTAGCAGGAGGCAGAGGGTGAATCTCGGCTCCACAGGCCAGTCCGCCAGTCCATTTCACACAACCTGATAACACCTGTTTTTTTCAGTGAGCGAAAGGTTTGCAGCGAAATGGGGTTTGTGGGAGCTGCTCTCTCTCTCGCGCGGCAGATCCCGGAGAACGTGATGCACTGATGCCCTCTTCAGTGGCGAGGCCAGCCCTGCGACGCGCTGAAGTGCTCTTCACAGACACCTCTTCATATACCGCGCCGCTGCTCTTCTGTTATTTGTGTTCTCAGAGTCGGTTTCCTGTGACCAGGAGCCGAAACGCAGGAAGCAGATTAGAGGACAGAGACAGCACCAGACCAGTCTCTTCAGAAAAGGAGGGGGAGAGAGAGAGAGGATTAAAAATCAGACAGCCGAGCCCTTTTAAATCACTGGGACTAGGTAAATTCCATATATTGGTAATGTGCTTTCGACAGTCAATGGTGAAAAATCTGTCATTTTTTTTACATTAAGCTGTTGCATCAAAAAGGTCTGTTCTGGAAACAAATTGCATGGTGTTCATTTTTACACATGAAGACTGTAATCGCAAAACGTGTAATTGTCCTTTGTCCTTCTGAGCAGTGAAAGGCAGTGCAGTGATTATGTACAGGGGTGTACAGACTCACAGGGAGACGGAGGGGTGGAGGAGCAGCGTGGATGTCAGGTTGTGGGGATCGAGCGATTTCCCATCTCCTGGACGTGATAAGCACTTCGGCAAAATTGCAGCAATTTTACGATTCTCTCGCTACAGTGATTTCACGTGTATTTTACACGTCTTTTAAACAAAGACTTCTGCTGAAAATATCTGGTTTTGTTTTTAATGTGTGTGCTCTTGTGCTGGTCCTTGAATTGTCCCTTACATTTGACAGCAAGAATCCTGCAGGACAGACAGACAGACAGACAAACAGGCAGACAGACAGACAGACAGACAGACAGACAGACAGGCAGGCAGACAAACAGGCAGACAGGCAGACAGACAGGCAGACAGACAGACAGATGGACAGACAGACAGACAGATGGACAGACAGGCAGACAGACAGACAGACAGGCAGATGGATAGACAGACAGACAGACAGACAGACAGGCAGACAGGCCAGCAGGCAGGCAGGCAGACTGACTGACAGAAAGACAAACAGACAGACACACAGACACACACACAGACAGGCAGGCAGACAGAAAGACAGACAGAAAGACAGACAGGCAGACAGACAGACAGACAGGCAGACAGGCCAGCAGGCAGGCAGACAGGCAGACAGACACACAGACAGGCAGACAGACAGAGAGACAGACAGACAGACAGACAGACAGGCAGACAGACGCACAGACAGACAGACAGGCAGACAGACAGACTGAGAGACAGACAGGCAGACAGACAGACTGAGAGACAGACAGGCAGGCAGACAAACAGACAGACAGATGGACAGACAGGCAGACAGACAGACAGGCAGATGGATAGACAGACAGACAGACAGACAGGCCAGCAGGCAGGCAGGCAGACAGACTGACAGAAAGACAGACAGGGACACACACAGACAGACACACAGACAGGCAGACAGACAGAGAGACAGACAGTGTAGCAGAATCACAGCTTGTTTTTAGTGAGATTTCCACAGAGCCCTCAGAATGCGGACCAGACTCATGTTGTGAGCTGTAAGTCAGCCATTGCTAACGGTGACCTTCCGCACATTGCTGCTGGATTCCGTACGTGGACCCTGAGCTCAGAATAGCCCTACGCTGACACCACTGCATCATACCTGCCAGGCCTCCAGTCTCAACTCCGGCATGTCTGGACATTTAAAACTGGTTTAGTACTTTGTTGAGAGCTATTTCTCATAGAAGTCCTCTTTAATATACGCCCCCTGTCACACATGAACCATGACACTGCCCTGGATTCTGTTGTGGGGATATGGGAAAGGGCGCGGAGTATAAATCAAAGGAAGTTACACTGATGTTATATAATGCTGTCAAAGTGTCGGACAGCGCTAGGAGTATTGTGCACAGTTCTGGGCATCGCACAAGAAAGAGATAGAGGCTTTGGAAGAAGTCCAAAAAATGGGCAGCTAAATCGGTTGCTGGTATGAAATGTGCAAAAAGTGCATCCCTTCAGACTTGGCAAGCGGAGACTGAGGGATATGGTTGAAGTTTTTAAATTGATAAAAAGGGATTGACGTTGTGAATGAGAAAAGATTTTTCAGTTTGAGTTCTGTCAGTAGAAAAATAAGGAGGAAATAAGCTAATCTTCTGAGACCCGGCAGAAAAAACAAGTTTAGGTTTTGAAATTTTTGTGACATAATACAAGTGTCTTGGATGACAGAAACATGTTGTAGTGATCTTATTTTTTATTGAATGGCCCTTGTGGTGGAAATCAGAATATATGGTGCTTGAAATTAAGACCAGAGAGTCATGTCCCCTACAGGGGACAGAAATGAATTGCTGGGCCTTAGGAGGCTGAGGGTAAATTTAATTTTGGTATCAGGAAGTTTTTTCCTCCCACAGAGAAAGAGAGCTGT